>NC_084535.1:0-45753 GCF_024500275.1 Phycodurus eques
AGTAGAACTCTGCCCTTTATACTAGTTACAGGCAGTTTTTTTGCATCCAAAAGCTTTGGTTGGAGTTTTACACACATTTGCAGTTTTTTATTGCTTAAAAACGCTTCCCAGCGCCTGCTGTACACGTTTTCTATTTTGACTCATAACTTCAAAAAGGATGCTTTCCCACTAAAATCTCTGGCTATTTAGAGTAGAACTCTGCCCTTTATACTAGTTACAGGCAGTTTTTTTGCATCCAAAAGCTTTGGTTGGAGTTTTACACACATTTGCAGTTTTTTATTGCTTAAAAACGCTTCCCAGCGCCTGCTGTACACGTTTTCTATTTTGACTCATAACTTCAAAAAGGATGCTTTCCCACTAAAATCTCTGGCTATTTAGAGTAGAACTCTGCCCTTTATACTAGTTACAGGCAGTTTTTTGCATCCAAAAGCTTTGGTTGGAGTTTTACACACATTTGCAGTTTTTTATTGCTTAAAAACGCTTCCCAGCGCCTGGCTGTACACGTTTTCTATTTTGACTCATAACTTCAAAAAGGATGCTTTCCCACTAAAATCTCTGGCTATTTAGAGTAGAACTCTGCCCTTTATACTAGTTACAGGCAGTTTTTTGCATCCAAAAGCTTTGGTTGGAGTTTTACACACATTTGCAGTTTTTTATTGCTTAAAAACGCTTCCCAGCGCCTGCTGTACACGTTTTCTATTTTGACTCATAACTTCAAAAAGGATGCTTTCCCACTAAAATCTCTGGCTATTTAGAGTAGAACTCTGCCCTTTATACTAGTTACAGGCAGTTTTTTGCATCCAAAAGCTTTGGTTGGAGTTTTACACACATTTGCAGTTTTTTATTGCTTAAAAACGCTTCCCAGCGCCTGGCTGTACACGTTTTTCTATTTTGACTCATAACTTCAAAAAGGATGCTTTCCCACTAAAATCTCTGGCTATTTAGAGTAGAACTCTGCCCTTTATACTAGTTACAGGCAGTTTTTTGCATCCAAAAGCTTTGGTTGGAGTTTTACACACATTTGCAGTTTTTTATTGCTTAAAAACGCTTCCCAGCGCCTGCTGTACACGTTTTCTATTTTGACTCATAACTTCAAAAAGGATGCTTTCCCACTAAAATCTCTGGCTATTTAGAGTAGAACTCTGCCCTTTATACTAGTTACAGGCAGTTTTTTGCATCCAAAAGCTTTGGTTGGAGTTTTACACACATTTGCAGTTTTTTATTGCTTAAAAACGCTTCCCAGCGCCTGCTGTACACGTTTTCTATTTTGACTCATAACTTCAAAAAGGATGCTTTCCCACTAAAATCTCTGGCTATTTAGAGTAGAACTCTGCCCTTTATACTAGTTACAGGCAGTTTTTTGCATCCAAAAGCTTTGGTTGGAGTTTTACACACATTTGCAGTTTTTTATTGCTTAAAAACGCTTCCCAGCGCCTGCTGTACACGTTTTCTATTTTGACTCATAACTTCAAAAAGGATGCTTTCCCACTAAAATCTCTGGCTATTTAGAGTAGAACTCTGCCCTTTATACTAGTTACAGGCAGTTTTTTGCATCCAAAAGCTTTGGTTGGAGTTTTACACACATTTGCAGTTTTTTATTGCTTAAAAACGCTTCCCAGCGCCTGCTGTACACGTTTTCTATTTTGACTCATAACTTCAAAAAGGATGCTTTCCCACTAAAATCTCTGGCTATTTAGAGTAGAACTCTGCCCTTTATACTAGTTACAGGCAGTTTTTTGCATCCAAAAGCTTTGGTTGGAGTTTTACACACATTTGCAGTTTTTTATTGCTTAAAAACGCTTCCCAGCGCCTGCTGTACACGTTTTCTATTTTGACTCATAACTTCAAAAAGGATGCTTTCCCACTAAAATCTCTGGCTATTTAGAGTAGAACTCTGCCCTTTATACTAGTTACAGGCAGTTTTTTGCATCCAAAAGCTTTGGTTGGAGTTTTACACACATTTGCAGTTTTTTATTGCTTAAAAACGCTTCCCAGCGCCTTGGCTGTACACTTTTTTTATTTTGACTCATAACTTCAAAAAGGATGCTTTCCCACTAAAATCTCTGGCTATTTAGAGTAGAACTCTGCCCTTTATACTAGTTACAGGCAGTTTTTTGCATCCAAAAGCTTTGGTTGGAGTTTTACACACATTTGCAGTTTTTTATTGCTTAAAAACGCTTCCCAGCGCCTTGGCTGTACACGTTTTCTATTTTGACTCATAACTTCAAAAAGGATGCTTTCCCACTAAAATCTCTGGCTATTTAGAGTAGAACTCTGCCCTTTATACTAGTTACAGGCAGTTTTTTTGCATCCAAAAGCTTTGGTTGGAGTTTTACACACATTTGCAGTTTTTTATTGCTTAAAAACGCTTCCCAGCGCCTGCTGTACACGTTTTCTATTTTGACTCATAACTTCAAAAAGGATGCTTTCCCACTAAAATCTCTGGCTATTTAGAGTAGAACTCTGCCCTTTATACTAGTTACAGGCAGTTTTTTTGCATCCAAAAGCTTTGGTTGGAGTTTTACACACATTTGCAGTTTTTTATTGCTTAAAAACGCTTCCCAGCGCCTGGCTGTACACGTTTTCTATTTTGACTCATAACTTCAAAAAGGATGCTTTCCCACTAAAATCTCTGGCTATTTAGAGTAGAACTCTGCCCTTTATACTAGTTACAGGCAGTTTTTTGCATCCAAAAGCTTTGGTTGGAGTTTTACACACATTTGCAGTTTTTTATTGCTTAAAAACGCTTCCCAGCGCCTGCTGTACACGTTTTCTATTTTGACTCATAACTTCAAAAAGGATGCTTTCCCACTAAAATCTCTGGCTATTTCGAGTAGAACTCTGCCCTTTATACTAGTTACAGGCAGTTTTTTGCATCCAAAAGCTTTGGTTGGAGTTTTACACACATTTGCAGTTTTTTATTGCTTAAAAACGCTTCCCAGCGCCTGCTGTACACGTTTTCTATTTTGACTCATAACTTCAAAAAGGATGCTTTCCCACTAAAATCTCTGGCTATTTAGAGTAGAACTCTGCCCTTTATACTAGTTACAGGCAGTTTTTTTGCATCCAAAAGCTTTGGTTGGAGTTTTACACACATTTGCAGTTTTTTATTGCTTAAAAACGCTTCCCAGCGCCTGCTGTACACGTTTTCTATTTTGACTCATAACTTCAAAAAGGATGCTTTCCCACTAAAATCTCTGGCTATTTAGAGTAGAACTCTGCCCTTTATACTAGTTACAGGCAGTTTTTTGCATCCAAAAGCTTTGGTTGGAGTTTTACACACATTTGCAGTTTTTTATTGCTTAAAAACGCTTCCCAGCGCCTGCTGTACACGTTTTCTATTTTGACTCATAACTTCAAAAAGGATGCTTTCCCACTAAAATCTCTGGCTATTTAGAGTAGAACTCTGCCCTTTATACTAGTTACAGGCAGTTTTTTGCATCCAAAAGCTTTGGTTGGAGTTTTACACACATTTGCAGTTTTTTATTGCTTAAAAACGCTTCCCAGCGCCTGCTGTACACGTTTTCTATTTTGACTCATAACTTCAAAAAGGATGCTTTCCCACTAAAATCTCTGGCTATTTAGAGTAGAACTCTGCCCTTTATACTAGTTACAGGCAGTTTTTTGCATCCAAAAGCTTTGGTTGGAGTTTTACACACATTTGCAGTTTTTTATTGCTTAAAAACGCTTCCCAGCGCCTGCTGTACACGTTTTCTATTTTGACTCATAACTTCAAAAAGGATGCTTTCCCACTAAAATCTCTGGCTATTTAGAGTAGAACTCTGCCCTTTATACTAGTTACAGGCAGTTTTTTGCATCCAAAAGCTTTGGTTGGAGTTTTACACACATTTGCAGTTTTTTATTGCTTAAAAACGCTTCCCAGCGCCTGCTGTACACGTTTTCTATTTTGACTCATAACTTCAAAAAGGATGCTTTCCCACTAAAATCTCTGGCTATTTAGAGTAGAACTCTGCCCTTTATACTAGTTACAGGCAGTTTTTTGCATCCAAAAGCTTTGGTTGGAGTTTTACACACATTTGCAGTTTTTTATTGCTTAAAAACGCTTCCCAGCGCCTGCTGTACACGTTTTCTATTTTGACTCATAACTTCAAAAAGGATGCTTTCCCACTAAAATCTCTGGCTATTTAGAGTAGAACTCTGCCCTTTATACTAGTTACAGGCAGTTTTTTGCATCCAAAAGCTTTGGTTGGAGTTTTACACACATTTGCAGTTTTTTATTGCTTAAAAACGCTTCCCAGCGCCTGCTGTACACGTTTTCTATTTTGACTCATAACTTCAAAAAGGATGCTTTCCCACTAAAATCTCTGGCTATTTAGAGTAGAACTCTGCCCTTTATACTAGTTACAGGCAGTTTTTTGCATCCAAAAGCTTTGGTTGGAGTTTTACACACATTTGCAGTTTTTTATTGCTTAAAAACGCTTCCCAGCGCCTGGCTGTACACGTTTTTCTATTTTGACTCATAACTTCAAAAAGGATGCTTTCCCACTAAAATCTCTGGCTATTTAGAGTAGAACTCTGCCCTTTATACTAGTTACAGGCAGTTTTTTGCATCCAAAAGCTTTGGTTGGAGTTTTACACACATTTGCAGTTTTTTATTGCTTAAAAACGCTTCCCAGCGCCTGCTGTACACGTTTTCTATTTTGACTCATAACTTCAAAAAGGATGCTTTCCCACTAAAATCTCTGGCTATTTAGAGTAGAACTCTGCCCTTTATACTAGTTACAGGCAGTTTTTTTGCATCCAAAAGCTTTGGTTGGAGTTTTACACACATTTGCAGTTTTTTATTGCTTAAAAACGCTTCCCAGCGCCTGGCTGTACACGTTTTCTATTTTGACTCATAACTTCAAAAAGGATGCTTTCCCACTAAAATCTCTGGCTATTTAGAGTAGAACTCTGCCCTTTATACTAGTTACAGGCAGTTTTTTGCATCCAAAAGCTTTGGTTGGAGTTTTACACACATTTGCAGTTTTTTATTGCTTAAAAACGCTTCCCAGCGCCTGCTGTACACGTTTTCTATTTTGACTCATAACTTCAAAAAGGATGCTTTCCCACTAAAATCTCTGGCTATTTAGAGTAGAACTCTGCCCTTTATACTAGTTACAGGCAGTTTTTTGCATCCAAAAGCTTTGGTTGGAGTTTTACACACATTTGCAGTTTTTTATTGCTTAAAAACGCTTCCCAGCGCCTGCTGTACACGTTTTCTATTTTGACTCATAACTTCAAAAAGGATGCTTTCCCACTAAAATCTCTGGCTATTTAGAGTAGAACTCTGCCCTTTATACTAGTTACAGGCAGTTTTTTGCATCCAAAAGCTTTGGTTGGAGTTTTACACACATTTGCAGTTTTTTATTGCTTAAAAACGCTTCCCAGCGCCTGCTGTACACGTTTTCTATTTTGACTCATAACTTCAAAAAGGATGCTTTCCCACTAAAATCTCTGGCTATTTAGAGTAGAACTCTGCCCTTTATACTAGTTACAGGCAGTTTTTTTGCATCCAAAAGCTTTGGTTGGAGTTTTACACACATTTGCAGTTTTTTATTGCTTAAAAACGCTTCCCAGCGCCTGGCTGTACACGTTTTTCTATTTTGACTCATAACTTCAAAAAGGATGCTTTCCCACTAAAATCTCTGGCTATTTAGAGTAGAACTCTGCCCTTTATACTAGTTACAGGCAGTTTTTTTGCATCCAAAAGCTTTGGTTGGAGTTTTACACACATTTGCAGTTTTTTATTGCTTAAAAACGCTTCCCAGCGCCTGCTGTACACGTTTTCTATTTTGACTCATAACTTCAAAAAGGATGCTTTCCCACTAAAATCTCTGGCTATTTAGAGTAGAACTCTGCCCTTTATACTAGTTACAGGCAGTTTTTTTGCATCCAAAAGCTTTGGTTGGAGTTTTACACACATTTGCAGTTTTTTATTGCTTAAAAACGCTTCCCAGCGCCTGGCTGTACACGTTTTTCTATTTTGACTCATAACTTCAAAAAGGATGCTTTCCCACTAAAATCTCTGGCTATTTAGAGTAGAACTCTGCCCTTTATACTAGTTACAGGCAGTTTTTTTGCATCCAAAAGCTTTGGTTGGAGTTTTACACACATTTGCAGTTTTTTATTGCTTAAAAACGCTTCCCAGCGCCTGCTGTACACGTTTTCTATTTTGACTCATAACTTCAAAAAGGATGCTTTCCCACTAAAATCTCTGGCTATTTAGAGTAGAACTCTGCCCTTTATACTAGTTACAGGCAGTTTTTTTGCATCCAAAAGCTTTGGTTGGAGTTTTACACACATTTGCAGTTTTTTATTGCTTAAAAACGCTTCCCAGCGCCTGGCTGTACACGTTTTCTATTTTGACTCATAACTTCAAAAAGGATGCTTTCCCACTAAAATCTCTGGCTATTTAGAGTAGAACTCTGCCCTTTATACTAGTTACAGGCAGTTTTTTGCATCCAAAAGCTTTGGTTGGAGTTTTACACACATTTGCAGTTTTTTATTGCTTAAAAACGCTTCCCAGCGCCTGCTGTACACGTTTTCTATTTTGACTCATAACTTCAAAAAGGATGCTTTCCCACTAAAATCTCTGGCTATTTAGAGTAGAACTCTGCCCTTTATACTAGTTACAGGCAGTTTTTTTGCATCCAAAAGCTTTGGTTGGAGTTTTACACACATTTGCAGTTTTTTATTGCTTAAAAACGCTTCCCAGCGCCTGCTGTACACGTTTTCTATTTTGACTCATAACTTCAAAAAGGATGCTTTCCCACTAAAATCTCTGGCTATTTAGAGTAGAACTCTGCCCTTTATACTAGTTACAGGCAGTTTTTTTGCATCCAAAAGCTTTGGTTGGAGTTTTACACACATTTGCAGTTTTTTATTGCTTAAAAACGCTTCCCAGCGCCTGCTGTACACGTTTTCTATTTTGACTCATAACTTCAAAAAGGATGCTTTCCCACTAAAATCTCTGGCTATTTAGAGTAGAACTCTGCCCTTTATACTAGTTACAGGCAGTTTTTTGCATCCAAAAGCTTTGGTTGGAGTTTTACACACATTTGCAGTTTTTTATTGCTTAAAAACGCTTCCCAGCGCCTGCTGTACACGTTTTCTATTTTGACTCATAACTTCAAAAAGGATGCTTTCCCACTAAAATCTCTGGCTATTTAGAGTAGAACTCTGCCCTTTATACTAGTTACAGGCAGTTTTTTGCATCCAAAAGCTTTGGTTGGAGTTTTACACACATTTGCAGTTTTTTATTGCTTAAAAACGCTTCCCAGCGCCTGCTGTACACGTTTTCTATTTTGACTCATAACTTCAAAAAGGATGCTTTCCCACTAAAATCTCTGGCTATTTAGAGTAGAACTCTGCCCTTTATACTAGTTACAGGCAGTTTTTTGCATCCAAAAGCTTTGGTTGGAGTTTTACACACATTTGCAGTTTTTTATTGCTTAAAAACGCTTCCCAGCGCCTGCTGTACACGTTTTCTATTTTGACTCATAACTTCAAAAAGGATGCTTTCCCACTAAAATCTCTGGCTATTTAGAGTAGAACTCTGCCCTTTATACTAGTTACAGGCAGTTTTTTTGCATCCAAAAGCTTTGGTTGGAGTTTTACACACATTTGCAGTTTTTTATTGCTTAAAAACGCTTCCCAGCGCCTGCTGTACACGTTTTCTATTTTGACTCATAACTTCAAAAAGGATGCTTTCCCACTAAAATCTCTGGCTATTTAGAGTAGAACTCTGCCCTTTATACTAGTTACAGGCAGTTTTTTGCATCCAAAAGCTTTGGTTGGAGTTTTACACACATTTGCAGTTTTTTATTGCTTAAAAACGCTTCCCAGCGCCTTGGCTGTACACTTTTTCTATTTTGACTCATAACTTCAAAAAGGATGCTTTCCCACTAAAATCTCTGGCTATTTAGAGTAGAACTCTGCCCTTTATACTAGTTACAGGCAGTTTTTTGCATCCAAAAGCTTTGGTTGGAGTTTTACACACATTTGCAGTTTTTTATTGCTTAAAAACGCTTCCCAGCGCCTGCTGTACACGTTTTCTATTTTGACTCATAACTTCAAAAAGGATGCTTTCCCACTAAAATCTCTGGCTATTTAGAGTAGAACTCTGCCCTTTATACTAGTTACAGGCAGTTTTTTTGCATCCAAAAGCTTTGGTTGGAGTTTTACACACATTTGCAGTTTTTTATTGCTTAAAAACGCTTCCCAGCGCCTGGCTGTACACGTTTTTCTATTTTGACTCATAACTTCAAAAAGGATGCTTTCCCACTAAAATCTCTGGCTATTTAGAGTAGAACTCTGCCCTTTATACTAGTTACAGGCAGTTTTTTTGCATCCAAAAGCTTTGGTTGGAGTTTTACACACATTTGCAGTTTTTTATTGCTTAAAAACGCTTCCCAGCGCCTGCTGTACACGTTTTCTATTTTGACTCATAACTTCAAAAAGGATGCTTTCCCACTAAAATCTCTGGCTATTTAGAGTAGAACTCTGCCCTTTATACTAGTTACAGGCAGTTTTTTTGCATCCAAAAGCTTTGGTTGGAGTTTTACACACATTTGCAGTTTTTTATTGCTTAAAAACGCTTCCCAGCGCCTGCTGTACACGTTTTTTATTTTGACTCATAACTTCAAAAAGGATGCTTTCCCACTAAAATCTCTGGCTATTTAGAGTAGAACTCTGCCCTTTATACTAGTTACAGGCAGTTTTTTGCATCCAAAAGCTTTGGTTGGAGTTTTACACACATTTGCAGTTTTTTATTGCTTAAAAACGCTTCCCAGCGCCTGCTGTACACGTTTTCTATTTTGACTCATAACTTCAAAAAGGATGCTTTCCCACTAAAATCTCTGGCTATTTAGAGTAGAACTCTGCCCTTTATACTAGTTACAGGCAGTTTTTTGCATCCAAAAGCTTTGGTTGGAGTTTTACACACATTTGCAGTTTTTTATTGCTTAAAAACGCTTCCCAGCGCCTGCTGTACACGTTTTCTATTTTGACTCATAACTTCAAAAAGGATGCTTTCCCACTAAAATCTCTGGCTATTTAGAGTAGAACTCTGCCCTTTATACTAGTTACAGGCAGTTTTTTTCATCCAAAAGCTTTGGTTGGAGTTTTACACACATTTGCAGTTTTTTATTGCTTAAAAACGCTTCCCAGCGCCTGGCTGTACACGTTTTCTATTTTGACTCATAACTTCAAAAAGGATGCTTTCCCACTAAAATCTCTGGCTATTTAGAGTAGAACTCTGCCCTTTATACTAGTTACAGGCAGTTTTTTTGCATCCAAAAGCTTTGGTTGGAGTTTTACACACATTTGCAGTTTTTTATTGCTTAAAAACGCTTCCCAGCGCCTGCTGTACACGTTTTCTATTTTGACTCATAACTTCAAAAAGGATGCTTTCCCACTAAAATCTCTGGCTATTTAGAGTAGAACTCTGCCCTTTATACTAGTTACAGGCAGTTTTTTGCATCCAAAAGCTTTGGTTGGAGTTTTACACACATTTGCAGTTTTTTATTGCTTAAAAACGCTTCCCAGCGCCTGCTGTACACGTTTTCTATTTTGACTCATAACTTCAAAAAGGATGCTTTCCCACTAAAATCTCTGGCTATTTAGAGTAGAACTCTGCCCTTTATACTAGTTACAGGCAGTTTTTTGCATCCAAAAGCTTTGGTTGGAGTTTTACACACATTTGCAGTTTTTTATTGCTTAAAAACGCTTCCCAGCGCCTGGCTGTACACGTTTTCTATTTTGACTCATAACTTCAAAAAGGATGCTTTCCCACTAAAATCTCTGGCTATTTAGAGTAGAACTCTGCCCTTTATACTAGTTACAGGCAGTTTTTTGCATCCAAAAGCTTTGGTTGGAGTTTTACACACATTTGCAGTTTTTTATTGCTTAAAAACGCTTCCCAGCGCCTGCTGTACACGTTTTCTATTTTGACTCATAACTTCAAAAAGGATGCTTTCCCACTAAAATCTCTGGCTATTTAGAGTAGAACTCTGCCCTTTATACTAGTTACAGGCAGTTTTTTGCATCCAAAAGCTTTGGTTGGAGTTTTACACACATTTGCAGTTTTTTATTGCTTAAAAACGCTTCCCAGCGCCTGCTGTACACGTTTTTCTATTTTGACTCATAACTTCAAAAAGGATGCTTTCCCACTAAAATCTCTGGCTATTTAGAGTAGAACTCTGCCCTTTATACTAGTTACAGGCAGTTTTTTGCATCCAAAAGCTTTGGTTGGAGTTTTACACACATTTGCAGTTTTTTATTGCTTAAAAACGCTTCCCAGCGCCTGCTGTACACGTTTTCTATTTTGACTCATAACTTCAAAAAGGATGCTTTCCCACTAAAATCTCTGGCTATTTAGAGTAGAACTCTGCCCTTTATACTAGTTACAGGCAGTTTTTTTGCATCCAAAAGCTTTGGTTGGAGTTTTACACACATTTGCAGTTTTTTATTGCTTAAAAACGCTTCCCAGCGCCTTGGCTGTACACGTTTTTTATTTTGACTCATAACTTCAAAAAGGATGCTTTCCCACTAAAATCTCTGGCTATTTAGAGTAGAACTCTGCCCTTTATACTAGTTACAGGCAGTTTTTTGCATCCAAAAGCTTTGGTTGGAGTTTTACACACATTTGCAGTTTTTTATTGCTTAAAAACGCTTCCCAGCGCCTGCTGTACACGTTTTCTATTTTGACTCATAACTTCAAAAAGGATGCTTTCCCACTAAAATCTCTGGCTATTTAGAGTAGAACTCTGCCCTTTATACTAGTTACAGGCAGTTTTTTGCATCCAAAAGCTTTGGTTGGAGTTTTACACACATTTGCAGTTTTTTATTGCTTAAAAACGCTTCCCAGCGCCTGCTGTACACGTTTTCTATTTTGACTCATAACTTCAAAAAGGATGCTTTCCCACTAAAATCTCTGGCTATTTAGAGTAGAACTCTGCCCTTTATACTAGTTACAGGCAGTTTTTTGCATCCAAAAGCTTTGGTTGGAGTTTTACACACATTTGCAGTTTTTTATTGCTTAAAAACGCTTCCCAGCGCCTGGCTGTACACGTTTTTCTATTTTGACTCATAACTTCAAAAAGGATGCTTTCCCACTAAAATCTCTGGCTATTTAGAGTAGAACTCTGCCCTTTATACTAGTTACAGGCAGTTTTTTGCATCCAAAAGCTTTGGTTGGAGTTTTACACACATTTGCAGTTTTTTATTGCTTAAAAACGCTTCCCAGCGCCTGCTGTACACGTTTTCTATTTTGACTCATAACTTCAAAAAGGATGCTTTCCCACTAAAATCTCTGGCTATTTAGAGTAGAACTCTGCCCTTTATACTAGTTACAGGCAGTTTTTTGCATCCAAAAGCTTTGGTTGGAGTTTTACACACATTTGCAGTTTTTTATTGCTTAAAAACGCTTCCCAGCGCCTGCTGTACACGTTTTCTATTTTGACTCATAACTTCAAAAAGGATGCTTTCCCACTAAAATCTCTGGCTATTTAGAGTAGAACTCTGCCCTTTATACTAGTTACAGGCAGTTTTTTGCATCCAAAAGCTTTGGTTGGAGTTTTACACACATTTGCAGTTTTTTATTGCTTAAAAACGCTTCCCAGCGCCTGGCTGTACACGTTTTTTATTTTGACTCATAACTTCAAAAAGGATGCTTTCCCACTAAAATCTCTGGCTATTTAGAGTAGAACTCTGCCCTTTATACTAGTTACAGGCAGTTTTTTGCATCCAAAAGCTTTGGTTGGAGTTTTACACACATTTGCAGTTTTTTATTGCTTAAAAACGCTTCCCAGCGCCTGGCTGTACACGTTTTCTATTTTGACTCATAACTTCAAAAAGGATGCTTTCCCACTAAAATCTCTGGCTATTTAGAGTAGAACTCTGCCCTTTATACTAGTTACAGGCAGTTTTTTGCATCCAAAAGCTTTGGTTGGAGTTTTACACACATTTGCAGTTTTTTATTGCTTAAAAACGCTTCCCAGCGCCTGCTGTACACGTTTTCTATTTTGACTCATAACTTCAAAAAGGATGCTTTCCCACTAAAATCTCTGGCTATTTAGAGTAGAACTCTGCCCTTTATACTAGTTACAGGCAGTTTTTTTGCATCCAAAAGCTTTGGTTGGAGTTTTACACACATTTGCAGTTTTTTATTGCTTAAAAACGCTTCCCAGCGCCTGCTGTACACGTTTTCTATTTTGACTCATAACTTCAAAAAGGATGCTTTCCCACTAAAATCTCTGGCTATTTAGAGTAGAACTCTGCCCTTTATACTAGTTACAGGCAGTTTTTTGCATCCAAAAGCTTTGGTTGGAGTTTTACACACATTTGCAGTTTTTTATTGCTTAAAAACGCTTCCCAGCGCCTGCTGTACACGTTTTCTATTTTGACTCATAACTTCAAAAAGGATGCTTTCCCACTAAAATCTCTGGCTATTTAGAGTAGAACTCTGCCCTTTATACTAGTTACAGGCAGTTTTTTGCATCCAAAAGCTTTGGTTGGAGTTTTACACACATTTGCAGTTTTTTATTGCTTAAAAACGCTTCCCAGCGCCTGCTGTACACGTTTTTCTATTTTGACTCATAACTTCAAAAAGGATGCTTTCCCACTAAAATCTCTGGCTATTTAGAGTAGAACTCTGCCCTTTATACTAGTTACAGGCAGTTTTTTGCATCCAAAAGCTTTGGTTGGAGTTTTACACACATTTGCAGTTTTTTATTGCTTAAAAACGCTTCCCAGCGCCTGCTGTACACGTTTTCTATTTTGACTCATAACTTCAAAAAGGATGCTTTCCCACTAAAATCTCTGGCTATTTAGAGTAGAACTCTGCCCTTTATACTAGTTACAGGCAGTTTTTTGCATCCAAAAGCTTTGGTTGGAGTTTTACACACATTTGCAGTTTTTTATTGCTTAAAAACGCTTCCCAGCGCCTGCTGTACACGTTTTCTATTTTGACTCATAACTTCAAAAAGGATGCTTTCCCACTAAAATCTCTGGCTATTTAGAGTAGAACTCTGCCCTTTATACTAGTTACAGGCAGTTTTTTGCATCCAAAAGCTTTGGTTGGAGTTTTACACACATTTGCAGTTTTTTATTGCTTAAAAACGCTTCCCAGCGCCTGCTGTACACGTTTTCTATTTTGACTCATAACTTCAAAAAGGATGCTTTCCCACTAAAATCTCTGGCTATTTAGAGTAGAACTCTGCCCTTTATACTAGTTACAGGCAGTTTTTTGCATCCAAAAGCTTTGGTTGGAGTTTTACACACATTTGCAGTTTTTTATTGCTTAAAAACGCTTCCCAGCGCCTGCTGTACACGTTTTCTATTTTGACTCATAACTTCAAAAAGGATGCTTTCCCACTAAAATCTCTGGCTATTTAGAGTAGAACTCTGCCCTTTATACTAGTTACAGGCAGTTTTTTTGCATCCAAAAGCTTTGGTTGGAGTTTTACACACATTTGCAGTTTTTTATTGCTTAAAAACGCTTCCCAGCGCCTGCTGTACACGTTTTCTATTTTGACTCATAACTTCAAAAAGGATGCTTTCCCACTAAAATCTCTGGCTATTTAGAGTAGAACTCTGCCCTTTATACTAGTTACAGGCAGTTTTTTGCATCCAAAAGCTTTGGTTGGAGTTTTACACACATTTGCAGTTTTTTATTGCTTAAAAACGCTTCCCAGCGCCTGCTGTACACGTTTTCTATTTTGACTCATAACTTCAAAAAGGATGCTTTCCCACTAAAATCTCTGGCTATTTAGAGTAGAACTCTGCCCTTTATACTAGTTACAGGCAGTTTTTTTGCATCCAAAAGCTTTGGTTGGAGTTTTACACACATTTGCAGTTTTTTATTGCTTAAAAACGCTTCCCAGCGCCTGGCTGTACACGTTTTCTATTTTGACTCATAACTTCAAAAAGGATGCTTTCCCACTAAAATCTCTGGCTATTTAGAGTAGAACTCTGCCCTTTATACTAGTTACAGGCAGTTTTTTGCATCCAAAAGCTTTGGTTGGAGTTTTACACACATTTGCAGTTTTTTATTGCTTAAAAACGCTTCCCAGCGCCTGCTGTACACGTTTTCTATTTTGACTCATAACTTCAAAAAGGATGCTTTCCCACTAAAATCTCTGGCTATTTAGAGTAGAACTCTGCCCTTTATACTAGTTACAGGCAGTTTTTTTCATCCAAAAGCTTTGGTTGGAGTTTTACACACATTTGCAGTTTTTTATTGCTTAAAAACGCTTCCCAGCGCCTTGCTGTACACGTTTTCTATTTTGACTCATAACTTCAAAAAGGATGCTTTCCCACTAAAATCTCTGGCTATTTAGAGTAGAACTCTGCCCTTTATACTAGTTACAGGCAGTTTTTTGCATCCAAAAGCTTTGGTTGGAGTTTTACACACATTTGCAGTTTTTTATTGCTTAAAAACGCTTCCCAGCGCCTGCTGTACACGTTTTCTATTTTGACTCATAACTTCAAAAAGGATGCTTTCCCACTAAAATCTCTGGCTATTTAGAGTAGAACTCTGCCCTTTATACTAGTTACAGGCAGTTTTTTGCATCCAAAAGCTTTGGTTGGAGTTTTACACACATTTGCAGTTTTTTATTGCTTAAAAACGCTTCCCAGCGCCTGCTGTACACGTTTTCTATTTTGACTCATAACTTCAAAAAGGATGCTTTCCCACTAAAATCTCTGGCTATTTAGAGTAGAACTCTGCCCTTTATACTAGTTACAGGCAGTTTTTTTGCATCCAAAAGCTTTGGTTGGAGTTTTACACACATTTGCAGTTTTTTATTGCTTAAAAACGCTTCCCAGCGCCTGGCTGTACACGTTTTCTATTTTGACTCATAACTTCAAAAAGGATGCTTTCCCACTAAAATCTCTGGCTATTTAGAGTAGAACTCTGCCCTTTATACTAGTTACAGGCAGTTTTTTGCATCCAAAAGCTTTGGTTGGAGTTTTACACACATTTGCAGTTTTTTATTGCTTAAAAACGCTTCCCAGCGCCTGCTGTACACGTTTTCTATTTTGACTCATAACTTCAAAAAGGATGCTTTCCCACTAAAATCTCTGGCTATTTAGAGTAGAACTCTGCCCTTTATACTAGTTACAGGCAGTTTTTTTGCATCCAAAAGCTTTGGTTGGAGTTTTACACACATTTGCAGTTTTTTATTGCTTAAAAACGCTTCCCAGCGCCTGGCTGTACACGTTTTCTATTTTGACTCATAACTTCAAAAAGGATGCTTTCCCACTAAAATCTCTGGCTATTTAGAGTAGAACTCTGCCCTTTATACTAGTTACAGGCAGTTTTTTGCATCCAAAAGCTTTGGTTGGAGTTTTACACACATTTGCAGTTTTTTATTGCTTAAAAACGCTTCCCAGCGCCTGCTGTACACGTTTTCTATTTTGACTCATAACTTCAAAAAGGATGCTTTCCCACTAAAATCTCTGGCTATTTAGAGTAGAACTCTGCCCTTTATACTAGTTACAGGCAGTTTTTTTGCATCCAAAAGCTTTGGTTGGAGTTTTACACACATTTGCAGTTTTTTATTGCTTAAAAACGCTTCCCAGCGCCTGCTGTACACGTTTTCTATTTTGACTCATAACTTCAAAAAGGATGCTTTCCCACTAAAATCTCTGGCTATTTAGAGTAGAACTCTGCCCTTTATACTAGTTACAGGCAGTTTTTTGCATCCAAAAGCTTTGGTTGGAGTTTTACACACATTTGCAGTTTTTTATTGCTTAAAAACGCTTCCCAGCGCCTGCTGTACACGTTTTCTATTTTGACTCATAACTTCAAAAAGGATGCTTTCCCACTAAAATCTCTGGCTATTTAGAGTAGAACTCTGCCCTTTATACTAGTTACAGGCAGTTTTTTGCATCCAAAAGCTTTGGTTGGAGTTTTACACACATTTGCAGTTTTTTATTGCTTAAAAACGCTTCCCAGCGCCTGCTGTACACGTTTTCTATTTTGACTCATAACTTCAAAAAGGATGCTTTCCCACTAAAATCTCTGGCTATTTAGAGTAGAACTCTGCCCTTTATACTAGTTACAGGCAGTTTTTTGCATCCAAAAGCTTTGGTTGGAGTTTTACACACATTTGCAGTTTTTTATTGCTTAAAAACGCTTCCCAGCGCCTGCTGTACACGTTTTCTATTTTGACTCATAACTTCAAAAAGGATGCTTTCCCACTAAAATCTCTGGCTATTTAGAGTAGAACTCTGCCCTTTATACTAGTTACAGGCAGTTTTTTGCATCCAAAAGCTTTGGTTGGAGTTTTACACACATTTGCAGTTTTTTATTGCTTAAAAACGCTTCCCAGCGCCTGCTGTACACGTTTTCTATTTTGACTCATAACTTCAAAAAGGATGCTTTCCCACTAAAATCTCTGGCTATTTAGAGTAGAACTCTGCCCTTTATACTAGTTACAGGCAGTTTTTTGCATCCAAAAGCTTTGGTTGGAGTTTTACACACATTTGCAGTTTTTTATTGCTTAAAAACGCTTCCCAGCGCCTGCTGTACACGTTTTCTATTTTGACTCATAACTTCAAAAAGGATGCTTTCCCACTAAAATCTCTGGCTATTTAGAGTAGAACTCTGCCCTTTATACTAGTTACAGGCAGTTTTTTGCATCCAAAAGCTTTGGTTGGAGTTTTACACACATTTGCAGTTTTTTATTGCTTAAAAACGCTTCCCAGCGCCTGCTGTACACGTTTTCTATTTTGACTCATAACTTCAAAAAGGATGCTTTCCCACTAAAATCTCTGGCTATTTAGAGTAGAACTCTGCCCTTTATACTAGTTACAGGCAGTTTTTTGCATCCAAAAGCTTTGGTTGGAGTTTTACACACATTTGCAGTTTTTTATTGCTTAAAAACGCTTCCCAGCGCCTGCTGTACACGTTTTCTATTTTGACTCATAACTTCAAAAAGGATGCTTTCCCACTAAAATCTCTGGCTATTTAGAGTAGAACTCTGCCCTTTATACTAGTTACAGGCAGTTTTTTGCATCCAAAAGCTTTGGTTGGAGTTTTACACACATTTGCAGTTTTTATTGCTTAAAAACGCTTCCCAGCGCCTGCTGTACACGTTTTCTATTTTGACTCATAACTTCAAAAAGGATGCTTTCCCACTAAAATCTCTGGCTATTTAGAGTAGAACTCTGCCCTTTATACTAGTTACAGGCAGTTTTTTGCATCCAAAAGCTTTGGTTGGAGTTTTACACACATTTGCAGTTTTTTATTGCTTAAAAACGCTTCCCAGCGCCTGCTGTACACGTTTTCTATTTTGACTCATAACTTCAAAAAGGATGCTTTCCCACTAAAATCTCTGGCTATTTAGAGTAGAACTCTGCCCTTTATACTAGTTACAGGCAGTTTTTTGCATCCAAAAGCTTTGGTTGGAGTTTTACACACATTTGCAGTTTTTTATTGCTTAAAAACGCTTCCCAGCGCCTGCTGTACACGTTTTCTATTTTGACTCATAACTTCAAAAAGGATGCTTTCCCACTAAAATCTCTGGCTATTTAGAGTAGAACTCTGCCCTTTATACTAGTTACAGGCAGTTTTTTGCATCCAAAAGCTTTGGTTGGAGTTTTACACACATTTGCAGTTTTTTATTGCTTAAAAACGCTTCCCAGCGCCTGGCTGTACACGTTTTCTATTTTGACTCATAACTTCAAAAAGGATGCTTTCCCACTAAAATCTCTGGCTATTTAGAGTAGAACTCTGCCCTTTATACTAGTTACAGGCAGTTTTTTGCATCCAAAAGCTTTGGTTGGAGTTTTACACACATTTGCAGTTTTTTATTGCTTAAAAACGCTTCCCAGCGCCTGCTGTACACGTTTTCTATTTTGACTCATAACTTCAAAAAGGATGCTTTCCCACTAAAATCTCTGGCTATTTAGAGTAGAACTCTGCCCTTTATACTAGTTACAGGCAGTTTTTTGCATCCAAAAGCTTTGGTTGGAGTTTTACACACATTTGCAGTTTTTTATTGCTTAAAAACGCTTCCCAGCGCCTGCTGTACACGTTTTCTATTTTGACTCATAACTTCAAAAAGGATGCTTTCCCACTAAAATCTCTGGCTATTTAGAGTAGAACTCTGCCCTTTATACTAGTTACAGGCAGTTTTTTGCATCCAAAAGCTTTGGTTGGAGTTTTACACACATTTGCAGTTTTTTATTGCTTAAAAACGCTTCCCAGCGCCTGCTGTACACGTTTTTCTATTTTGACTCATAACTTCAAAAAGGATGCTTTCCCACTAAAATCTCTGGCTATTTAGAGTAGAACTCTGCCCTTTATACTAGTTACAGGCAGTTTTTTTGCATCCAAAAGCTTTGGTTGGAGTTTTACACACATTTGCAGTTTTTTATTGCTTAAAAACGCTTCCCAGCGCCTGCTGTACACGTTTTTCTATTTTGACTCATAACTTCAAAAAGGATGCTTTCCCACTAAAATCTCTGGCTATTTAGAGTAGAACTCTGCCCTTTATACTAGTTACAGGCAGTTTTTTGCATCCAAAAGCTTTGGTTGGAGTTTTACACACATTTGCAGTTTTTTATTGCTTAAAAACGCTTCCCAGCGCCTGCTGTACACGTTTTCTATTTTGACTCATAACTTCAAAAAGGATGCTTTCCCACTAAAATCTCTGGCTATTTAGAGTAGAACTCTGCCCTTTATACTAGTTACAGGCAGTTTTTTGCATCCAAAAGCTTTGGTTGGAGTTTTACACACATTTGCAGTTTTTTATTGCTTAAAAACGCTTCCCAGCGCCTGGCTGTACACGTTTTCTATTTTGACTCATAACTTCAAAAAGGATGCTTTCCCACTAAAATCTCTGGCTATTTAGAGTAGAACTCTGCCCTTTATACTAGTTACAGGCAGTTTTTTGCATCCAAAAGCTTTGGTTGGAGTTTTACACACATTTGCAGTTTTTTATTGCTTAAAAACGCTTCCCAGCGCCTGCTGTACACGTTTTCTATTTTGACTCATAACTTCAAAAAGGATGCTTTCCCACTAAAATCTCTGGCTATTTAGAGTAGAACTCTGCCCTTTATACTAGTTACAGGCAGTTTTTTTGCATCCAAAAGCTTTGGTTGGAGTTTTACACACATTTGCAGTTTTTTATTGCTTAAAAACGCTTCCCAGCGCCTGGCTGTACACGTTTTTTATTTTGACTCATAACTTCAAAAAGGATGCTTTCCCACTAAAATCTCTGGCTATTTAGAGTAGAACTCTGCCCTTTATACTAGTTACAGGCAGTTTTTTTGCATCCAAAAGCTTTGGTTGGAGTTTTACACACATTTGCAGTTTTTTATTGCTTAAAAACGCTTCCCAGCGCCTGCTGTACACGTTTTCTATTTTGACTCATAACTTCAAAAAGGATGCTTTCCCACTAAAATCTCTGGCTATTTAGAGTAGAACTCTGCCCTTTATACTAGTTACAGGCAGTTTTTTGCATCCAAAAGCTTTGGTTGGAGTTTTACACACATTTGCAGTTTTTTATTGCTTAAAAACGCTTCCCAGCGCCTGCTGTACACGTTTTCTATTTTGACTCATAACTTCAAAAAGGATGCTTTCCCACTAAAATCTCTGGCTATTTAGAGTAGAACTCTGCCCTTTATACTAGTTACAGGCAGTTTTTTGCATCCAAAAGCTTTGGTTGGAGTTTTACACACATTTGCAGTTTTTTATTGCTTAAAAACGCTTCCCAGCGCCTGCTGTACACGTTTTCTATTTTGACTCATAACTTCAAAAAGGATGCTTTCCCACTAAAATCTCTGGCTATTTAGAGTAGAACTCTGCCCTTTATACTAGTTACAGGCAGTTTTTTGCATCCAAAAGCTTTGGTTGGAGTTTTACACACATTTGCAGTTTTTTATTGCTTAAAAACGCTTCCCAGCGCCTGCTGTACACGTTTTTCTATTTTGACTCATAACTTCAAAAAGGATGCTTTCCCACTAAAATCTCTGGCTATTTAGAGTAGAACTCTGCCCTTTATACTAGTTACAGGCAGTTTTTTTCATCCAAAAGCTTTGGTTGGAGTTTTACACACATTTGCAGTTTTTTATTGCTTAAAAACGCTTCCCAGCGCCTGCTGTACACGTTTTCTATTTTGACTCATAACTTCAAAAAGGATGCTTTCCCACTAAAATCTCTGGCTATTTAGAGTAGAACTCTGCCCTTTATACTAGTTACAGGCAGTTTTTTGCATCCAAAAGCTTTGGTTGGAGTTTTACACACATTTGCAGTTTTTTATTGCTTAAAAACGCTTCCCAGCGCCTGGCTGTACACGTTTTTCTATTTTGACTCATAACTTCAAAAAGGATGCTTTCCCACTAAAATCTCTGGCTATTTAGAGTAGAACTCTGCCCTTTATACTAGTTACAGGCAGTTTTTTGCATCCAAAAGCTTTGGTTGGAGTTTTACACACATTTGCAGTTTTTTATTGCTTAAAAACGCTTCCCAGCGCCTGCTGTACACGTTTTCTATTTTGACTCATAACTTCAAAAAGGATGCTTTCCCACTAAAATCTCTGGCTATTTAGAGTAGAACTCTGCCCTTTATACTAGTTACAGGCAGTTTTTTGCATCCAAAAGCTTTGGTTGGAGTTTTACACACATTTGCAGTTTTTTATTGCTTAAAAACGCTTCCCAGCGCCTGGCTGTACACTTTTTTTTATTTTGACTCATAACTTCAAAAAGGATGCTTTCCCACTAAAATCTCTGGCTATTTAGAGTAGAACTCTGCCCTTTATACTAGTTACAGGCAGTTTTTTGCATCCAAAAGCTTTGGTTGGAGTTTTACACACATTTGCAGTTTTTTATTGCTTAAAAACGCTTCCCAGCGCCTGCTGTACACGTTTTCTATTTTGACTCATAACTTCAAAAAGGATGCTTTCCCACTAAAATCTCTGGCTATTTAGAGTAGAACTCTGCCCTTTATACTAGTTACAGGCAGTTTTTTTGCATCCAAAAGCTTTGGTTGGAGTTTTACACACATTTGCAGTTTTTTATTGCTTAAAAACGCTTCCCAGCGCCTGGCTGTACACGTTTTCTATTTTGACTCATAACTTCAAAAAGGATGCTTTCCCACTAAAATCTCTGGCTATTTAGAGTAGAACTCTGCCCTTTATACTAGTTACAGGCAGTTTTTTGCATCCAAAAGCTTTGGTTGGAGTTTTACACACATTTGCAGTTTTTTATTGCTTAAAAACGCTTCCCAGCGCCTGCTGTACACGTTTTTCTATTTTGACTCATAACTTCAAAAAGGATGCTTTCCCACTAAAATCTCTGGCTATTTAGAGTAGAACTCTGCCCTTTATACTAGTTACAGGCAGTTTTTTTGCATCCAAAAGCTTTGGTTGGAGTTTTACACACATTTGCAGTTTTTTATTGCTTAAAAACGCTTCCCAGCGCCTGGCTGTACACGTTTTTCTATTTTGACTCATAACTTCAAAAAGGATGCTTTCCCACTAAAATCTCTGGCTATTTAGAGTAGAACTCTGCCCTTTATACTAGTTACAGGCAGTTTTTTGCATCCAAAAGCTTTGGTTGGAGTTTTACACACATTTGCAGTTTTTTATTGCTTAAAAACGCTTCCCAGCGCCTGCTGTACACTTTTTCTATTTTGACTCATAACTTCAAAAAGGATGCTTTCCCACTAAAATCTCTGGCTATTTAGAGTAGAACTCTGCCCTTTATACTAGTTACAGGCAGTTTTTTGCATCCAAAAGCTTTGGTTGGAGTTTTACACACATTTGCAGTTTTTTATTGCTTAAAAACGCTTCCCAGCGCCTGCTGTACACGTTTTCTATTTTGACTCATAACTTCAAAAAGGATGCTTTCCCACTAAAATCTCTGGCTATTTAGAGTAGAACTCTGCCCTTTATACTAGTTACAGGCAGTTTTTTGCATCCAAAAGCTTTGGTTGGAGTTTTACACACATTTGCAGTTTTTTATTGCTTAAAAACGCTTCCCAGCGCCTTGCTGTACACGTTTTTTATTTTGACTCATAACTTCAAAAAGGATGCTTTCCCACTAAAATCTCTGGCTATTTAGAGTAGAACTCTGCCCTTTATACTAGTTACAGGCAGTTTTTTGCATCCAAAAGCTTTGGTTGGAGTTTTACACACATTTGCAGTTTTTTATTGCTTAAAAACGCTTCCCAGCGCCTGCTGTACACGTTTTCTATTTTGACTCATAACTTCAAAAAGGATGCTTTCCCACTAAAATCTCTGGCTATTTAGAGTAGAACTCTGCCCTTTATACTAGTTACAGGCAGTTTTTTTGCATCCAAAAGCTTTGGTTGGAGTTTTACACACATTTGCAGTTTTTTATTGCTTAAAAACGCTTCCCAGCGCCTGGCTGTACACTTTTTTTATTTTGACTCATAACTTCAAAAAGGATGCTTTCCCACTAAAATCTCTGGCTATTTAGAGTAGAACTCTGCCCTTTATACTAGTTACAGGCAGTTTTTTGCATCCAAAAGCTTTGGTTGGAGTTTTACACACATTTGCAGTTTTTTATTGCTTAAAAACGCTTCCCAGCGCCTGCTGTACACGTTTTCTATTTTGACTCATAACTTCAAAAAGGATGCTTTCCCACTAAAATCTCTGGCTATTTAGAGTAGAACTCTGCCCTTTATACTAGTTACAGGCAGTTTTTTGCATCCAAAAGCTTTGGTTGGAGTTTTACACACATTTGCAGTTTTTTATTGCTTAAAAACGCTTCCCAGCGCCTGGCTGTACACGTTTTCTATTTTGACTCATAACTTCAAAAAGGATGCTTTCCCACTAAAATCTCTGGCTATTTAGAGTAGAACTCTGCCCTTTATACTAGTTACAGGCAGTTTTTTGCATCCAAAAGCTTTGGTTGGAGTTTTACACACATTTGCAGTTTTTTATTGCTTAAAAACGCTTCCCAGCGCCTGCTGTACACGTTTTCTATTTTGACTCATAACTTCAAAAAGGATGCTTTCCCACTAAAATCTCTGGCTATTTAGAGTAGAACTCTGCCCTTTATACTAGTTACAGGCAGTTTTTTGCATCCAAAAGCTTTGGTTGGAGTTTTACACACATTTGCAGTTTTTTATTGCTTAAAAACGCTTCCCAGCGCCTGCTGTACACGTTTTTCTATTTTGACTCATAACTTCAAAAAGGATGCTTTCCCACTAAAATCTCTGGCTATTTAGAGTAGAACTCTGCCCTTTATACTAGTTACAGGCAGTTTTTTGCATCCAAAAGCTTTGGTTGGAGTTTTACACACATTTGCAGTTTTTTATTGCTTAAAAACGCTTCCCAGCGCCTGCTGTACACGTTTTCTATTTTGACTCATAACTTCAAAAAGGATGCTTTCCCACTAAAATCTCTGGCTATTTAGAGTAGAACTCTGCCCTTTATACTAGTTACAGGCAGTTTTTTGCATCCAAAAGCTTTGGTTGGAGTTTTACACACATTTGCAGTTTTTTATTGCTTAAAAACGCTTCCCAGCGCCTGGCTGTACACGTTTTCTATTTTGACTCATAACTTCAAAAAGGATGCTTTCCCACTAAAATCTCTGGCTATTTAGAGTAGAACTCTGCCCTTTATACTAGTTACAGGCAGTTTTTTGCATCCAAAAGCTTTGGTTGGAGTTTTACACACATTTGCAGTTTTTTATTGCTTAAAAACGCTTCCCAGCGCCTGCTGTACACGTTTTCTATTTTGACTCATAACTTCAAAAAGGATGCTTTCCCACTAAAATCTCTGGCTATTTAGAGTAGAACTCTGCCCTTTATACTAGTTACAGGCAGTTTTTTGCATCCAAAAGCTTTGGTTGGAGTTTTACACACATTTGCAGTTTTTTATTGCTTAAAAACGCTTCCCAGCGCCTGGCTGTACACGTTTTTTATTTTGACTCATAACTTCAAAAAGGATGCTTTCCCACTAAAATCTCTGGCTATTTAGAGTAGAACTCTGCCCTTTATACTAGTTACAGGCAGTTTTTTGCATCCAAAAGCTTTGGTTGGAGTTTTACACACATTTGCAGTTTTTTATTGCTTAAAAACGCTTCCCAGCGCCTGCTGTACACGTTTTCTATTTTGACTCATAACTTCAAAAAGGATGCTTTCCCACTAAAATCTCTGGCTATTTAGAGTAGAACTCTGCCCTTTATACTAGTTACAGGCAGTTTTTTGCATCCAAAAGCTTTGGTTGGAGTTTTACACACATTTGCAGTTTTTTATTGCTTAAAAACGCTTCCCAGCGCCTGCTGTACACGTTTTTCTATTTTGACTCATAACTTCAAAAAGGATGCTTTCCCACTAAAATCTCTGGCTATTTAGAGTAGAACTCTGCCCTTTATACTAGTTACAGGCAGTTTTTTGCATCCAAAAGCTTTGGTTGGAGTTTTACACACATTTGCAGTTTTTTATTGCTTAAAAACGCTTCCCAGCGCCTTGGCTGTACACGTTTTCTATTTTGACTCATAACTTCAAAAAGGATGCTTTCCCACTAAAATCTCTGGCTATTTAGAGTAGAACTCTGCCCTTTATACTAGTTACAGGCAGTTTTTTTGCATCCAAAAGCTTTGGTTGGAGTTTTACACACATTTGCAGTTTTTTATTGCTTAAAAACGCTTCCCAGCGCCTGCTGTACACGTTTTCTATTTTGACTCATAACTTCAAAAAGGATGCTTTCCCACTAAAATCTCTGGCTATTTAGAGTAGAACTCTGCCCTTTATACTAGTTACAGGCAGTTTTTTGCATCCAAAAGCTTTGGTTGGAGTTTTACACACATTTGCAGTTTTTTATTGCTTAAAAACGCTTCCCAGCGCCTTGGCTGTACACTTTTTTATTTTGACTCATAACTTCAAAAAGGATGCTTTCCCACTAAAATCTCTGGCTATTTAGAGTAGAACTCTGCCCTTTATACTAGTTACAGGCAGTTTTTTGCATCCAAAAGCTTTGGTTGGAGTTTTACACACATTTGCAGTTTTTTATTGCTTAAAAACGCTTCCCAGCGCCTGCTGTACACGTTTTCTATTTTGACTCATAACTTCAAAAAGGATGCTTTCCCACTAAAATCTCTGGCTATTTAGAGTAGAACTCTGCCCTTTATACTAGTTACAGGCAGTTTTTTGCATCCAAAAGCTTTGGTTGGAGTTTTACACACATTTGCAGTTTTTTATTGCTTAAAAACGCTTCCCAGCGCCTGCTGTACACGTTTTCTATTTTGACTCATAACTTCAAAAAGGATGCTTTCCCACTAAAATCTCTGGCTATTTAGAGTAGAACTCTGCCCTTTATACTAGTTACAGGCAGTTTTTTGCATCCAAAAGCTTTGGTTGGAGTTTTACACACATTTGCAGTTTTTTATTGCTTAAAAACGCTTCCCAGCGCCTGCTGTACACGTTTTCTATTTTGACTCATAACTTCAAAAAGGATGCTTTCCCACTAAAATCTCTGGCTATTTAGAGTAGAACTCTGCCCTTTATACTAGTTACAGGCAGTTTTTTGCATCCAAAAGCTTTGGTTGGAGTTTTACACACATTTGCAGTTTTTTATTGCTTAAAAACGCTTCCCAGCGCCTGCTGTACACGTTTTCTATTTTGACTCATAACTTCAAAAAGGATGCTTTCCCACTAAAATCTCTGGCTATTTAGAGTAGAACTCTGCCCTTTATACTAGTTACAGGCAGTTTTTTGCATCCAAAAGCTTTGGTTGGAGTTTTACACACATTTGCAGTTTTTTATTGCTTAAAAACGCTTCCCAGCGCCTGCTGTACACGTTTTCTATTTTGACTCATAACTTCAAAAAGGATGCTTTCCCACTAAAATCTCTGGCTATTTAGAGTAGAACTCTGCCCTTTATACTAGTTACAGGCAGTTTTTTGCATCCAAAAGCTTTGGTTGGAGTTTTACACACATTTGCAGTTTTTTATTGCTTAAAAACGCTTCCCAGCGCCTGGCTGTACACGTTTTTCTATTTTGACTCATAACTTCAAAAAGGATGCTTTCCCACTAAAATCTCTGGCTATTTAGAGTAGAACTCTGCCCTTTATACTAGTTACAGGCAGTTTTTTGCATCCAAAAGCTTTGGTTGGAGTTTTACACACATTTGCAGTTTTTTATTGCTTAAAAACGCTTCCCAGCGCCTGCTGTACACGTTTTCTATTTTGACTCATAACTTCAAAAAGGATGCTTTCCCACTAAAATCTCTGGCTATTTAGAGTAGAACTCTGCCCTTTATACTAGTTACAGGCAGTTTTTTGCATCCAAAAGCTTTGGTTGGAGTTTTACACACATTTGCAGTTTTTTATTGCTTAAAAACGCTTCCCAGCGCCTGGCTGTACACGTTTTCTATTTTGACTCATAACTTCAAAAAGGATGCTTTCCCACTAAAATCTCTGGCTATTTAGAGTAGAACTCTGCCCTTTATACTAGTTACAGGCAGTTTTTTGCATCCAAAAGCTTTGGTTGGAGTTTTACACACATTTGCAGTTTTTTATTGCTTAAAAACGCTTCCCAGCGCCTGCTGTACACGTTTTCTATTTTGACTCATAACTTCAAAAAGGATGCTTTCCCACTAAAATCTCTGGCTATTTAGAGTAGAACTCTGCCCTTTATACTAGTTACAGGCAGTTTTTTGCATCCAAAAGCTTTGGTTGGAGTTTTACACACATTTGCAGTTTTTTATTGCTTAAAAACGCTTCCCAGCGCCTGCTGTACACGTTTTTTATTTTGACTCATAACTTCAAAAAGGATGCTTTCCCACTAAAATCTCTGGCTATTTAGAGTAGAACTCTGCCCTTTATACTAGTTACAGGCAGTTTTTTGCATCCAAAAGCTTTGGTTGGAGTTTTACACACATTTGCAGTTTTTTATTGCTTAAAAACGCTTCCCAGCGCCTGCTGTACACGTTTTCTATTTTGACTCATAACTTCAAAAAGGATGCTTTCCCACTAAAATCTCTGGCTATTTAGAGTAGAACTCTGCCCTTTATACTAGTTACAGGCAGTTTTTTGCATCCAAAAGCTTTGGTTGGAGTTTTACACACATTTGCAGTTTTTTATTGCTTAAAAACGCTTCCCAGCGCCTGCTGTACACGTTTTCTATTTTGACTCATAACTTCAAAAAGGATGCTTTCCCACTAAAATCTCTGGCTATTTAGAGTAGAACTCTGCCCTTTATACTAGTTACAGGCAGTTTTTTGCATCCAAAAGCTTTGGTTGGAGTTTTACACACATTTGCAGTTTTTTATTGCTTAAAAACGCTTCCCAGCGCCTGCTGTACACGTTTTCTATTTTGACTCATAACTTCAAAAAGGATGCTTTCCCACTAAAATCTCTGGCTATTTAGAGTAGAACTCTGCCCTTTATACTAGTTACAGGCAGTTTTTTTGCATCCAAAAGCTTTGGTTGGAGTTTTACACACATTTGCAGTTTTTTATTGCTTAAAAACGCTTCCCAGCGCCTGCTGTACACGTTTTCTATTTTGACTCATAACTTCAAAAAGGATGCTTTCCCACTAAAATCTCTGGCTATTTAGAGTAGAACTCTGCCCTTTATACTAGTTACAGGCAGTTTTTTGCATCCAAAAGCTTTGGTTGGAGTTTTACACACATTTGCAGTTTTTTATTGCTTAAAAACGCTTCCCAGCGCCTGCTGTACACGTTTTTTTATTTTGACTCATAACTTCAAAAAGGATGCTTTCCCACTAAAATCTCTGGCTATTTAGAGTAGAACTCTGCCCTTTATACTAGTTACAGGCAGTTTTTTGCATCCAAAAGCTTTGGTTGGAGTTTTACACACATTTGCAGTTTTTTATTGCTTAAAAACGCTTCCCAGCGCCTGCTGTACACGTTTTCTATTTTGACTCATAACTTCAAAAAGGATGCTTTCCCACTAAAATCTCTGGCTATTTAGAGTAGAACTCTGCCCTTTATACTAGTTACAGGCAGTTTTTTGCATCCAAAAGCTTTGGTTGGAGTTTTACACACATTTGCAGTTTTTTATTGCTTAAAAACGCTTCCCAGCGCCTGCTGTACACGTTTTTCTATTTTGACTCATAACTTCAAAAAGGATGCTTTCCCACTAAAATCTCTGGCTATTTAGAGTAGAACTCTGCCCTTTATACTAGTTACAGGCAGTTTTTTTGCATCCAAAAGCTTTGGTTGGAGTTTTACACACATTTGCAGTTTTTTATTGCTTAAAAACGCTTCCCAGCGCCTGCTGTACACGTTTTCTATTTTGACTCATAACTTCAAAAAGGATGCTTTCCCACTAAAATCTCTGGCTATTTAGAGTAGAACTCTGCCCTTTATACTAGTTACAGGCAGTTTTTTGCATCCAAAAGCTTTGGTTGGAGTTTTACACACATTTGCAGTTTTTTATTGCTTAAAAACGCTTCCCAGCGCCTGCTGTACACGTTTTCTATTTTGACTCATAACTTCAAAAAGGATGCTTTCCCACTAAAATCTCTGGCTATTTAGAGTAGAACTCTGCCCTTTATACTAGTTACAGGCAGTTTTTTTGCATCCAAAAGCTTTGGTTGGAGTTTTACACACATTTGCAGTTTTTTATTGCTTAAAAACGCTTCCCAGCGCCTGCTGTACACGTTTTCTATTTTGACTCATAACTTCAAAAAGGATGCTTTCCCACTAAAATCTCTGGCTATTTAGAGTAGAACTCTGCCCTTTATACTAGTTACAGGCAGTTTTTTGCATCCAAAAGCTTTGGTTGGAGTTTTACACACATTTGCAGTTTTTTATTGCTTAAAAACGCTTCCCAGCGCCTGCTGTACACGTTTTCTATTTTGACTCATAACTTCAAAAAGGATGCTTTCCCACTAAAATCTCTGGCTATTTAGAGTAGAACTCTGCCCTTTATACTAGTTACAGGCAGTTTTTTGCATCCAAAAGCTTTGGTTGGAGTTTTACACACATTTGCAGTTTTTTATTGCTTAAAAACGCTTCCCAGCGCCTGCTGTACACGTTTTCTATTTTGACTCATAACTTCAAAAAGGATGCTTTCCCACTAAAATCTCTGGCTATTTAGAGTAGAACTCTGCCCTTTATACTAGTTACAGGCAGTTTTTTTGCATCCAAAAGCTTTGGTTGGAGTTTTACACACATTTGCAGTTTTTTATTGCTTAAAAACGCTTCCCAGCGCCTGCTGTACACGTTTTCTATTTTGACTCATAACTTCAAAAAGGATGCTTTCCCACTAAAATCTCTGGCTATTTAGAGTAGAACTCTGCCCTTTATACTAGTTACAGGCAGTTTTTTGCATCCAAAAGCTTTGGTTGGAGTTTTACACACATTTGCAGTTTTTTATTGCTTAAAAACGCTTCCCAGCGCCTGCTGTACACGTTTTCTATTTTGACTCATAACTTCAAAAAGGATGCTTTCCCACTAAAATCTCTGGCTATTTAGAGTAGAACTCTGCCCTTTATACTAGTTACAGGCAGTTTTTTGCATCCAAAAGCTTTGGTTGGAGTTTTACACACATTTGCAGTTTTTTATTGCTTAAAAACGCTTCCCAGCGCCTGCTGTACACGTTTTTCTATTTTGACTCATAACTTCAAAAAGGATGCTTTCCCACTAAAATCTCTGGCTATTTAGAGTAGAACTCTGCCCTTTATACTAGTTACAGGCAGTTTTTTGCATCCAAAAGCTTTGGTTGGAGTTTTACACACATTTGCAGTTTTTTATTGCTTAAAAACGCTTCCCAGCGCCTGCTGTACACGTTTTCTATTTTGACTCATAACTTCAAAAAGGATGCTTTCCCACTAAAATCTCTGGCTATTTAGAGTAGAACTCTGCCCTTTATACTAGTTACAGGCAGTTTTTTGCATCCAAAAGCTTTGGTTGGAGTTTTACACACATTTGCAGTTTTTTATTGCTTAAAAACGCTTCCCAGCGCCTGCTGTACACGTTTTCTATTTTGACTCATAACTTCAAAAAGGATGCTTTCCCACTAAAATCTCTGGCTATTTAGAGTAGAACTCTGCCCTTTATACTAGTTACAGGCAGTTTTTTGCATCCAAAAGCTTTGGTTGGAGTTTTACACACATTTGCAGTTTTTTATTGCTTAAAAACGCTTCCCAGCGCCTGCTGTACACGTTTTTCTATTTTGACTCATAACTTCAAAAAGGATGCTTTCCCACTAAAATCTCTGGCTATTTAGAGTAGAACTCTGCCCTTTATACTAGTTACAGGCAGTTTTTTGCATCCAAAAGCTTTGGTTGGAGTTTTACACACATTTGCAGTTTTTTATTGCTTAAAAACGCTTCCCAGCGCCTGCTGTACACGTTTTCTATTTTGACTCATAACTTCAAAAAGGATGCTTTCCCACTAAAATCTCTGGCTATTTAGAGTAGAACTCTGCCCTTTATACTAGTTACAGGCAGTTTTTTTGCATCCAAAAGCTTTGGTTGGAGTTTTACACACATTTGCAGTTTTTTATTGCTTAAAAACGCTTCCCAGCGCCTGCTGTACACGTTTTCTATTTTGACTCATAACTTCAAAAAGGATGCTTTCCCACTAAAATCTCTGGCTATTTAGAGTAGAACTCTGCCCTTTATACTAGTTACAGGCAGTTTTTTGCATCCAAAAGCTTTGGTTGGAGTTTTACACACATTTGCAGTTTTTTATTGCTTAAAAACGCTTCCCAGCGCCTGCTGTACACGTTTTCTATTTTGACTCATAACTTCAAAAAGGATGCTTTCCCACTAAAATCTCTGGCTATTTAGAGTAGAACTCTGCCCTTTATACTAGTTACAGGCAGTTTTTTGCATCCAAAAGCTTTGGTTGGAGTTTTACACACATTTGCAGTTTTTTATTGCTTAAAAACGCTTCCCAGCGCCTGCTGTACACGTTTTCTATTTTGACTCATAACTTCAAAAAGGATGCTTTCCCACTAAAATCTCTGGCTATTTAGAGTAGAACTCTGCCCTTTATACTAGTTACAGGCAGTTTTTTTCATCCAAAAGCTTTGGTTGGAGTTTTACACACATTTGCAGTTTTTTATTGCTTAAAAACGCTTCCCAGCGCCTGCTGTACACGTTTTCTATTTTGACTCATAACTTCAAAAAGGATGCTTTCCCACTAAAATCTCTGGCTATTTAGAGTAGAACTCTGCCCTTTATACTAGTTACAGGCAGTTTTTTGCATCCAAAAGCTTTGGTTGGAGTTTTACACACATTTGCAGTTTTTTATTGCTTAAAAACGCTTCCCAGCGCCTGCTGTACACGTTTTCTATTTTGACTCATAACTTCAAAAAGGATGCTTTCCCACTAAAATCTCTGGCTATTTAGAGTAGAACTCTGCCCTTTATACTAGTTACAGGCAGTTTTTTGCATCCAAAAGCTTTGGTTGGAGTTTTACACACATTTGCAGTTTTTTATTGCTTAAAAACGCTTCCCAGCGCCTGCTGTACACGTTTTCTATTTTGACTCATAACTTCAAAAAGGATGCTTTCCCACTAAAATCTCTGGCTATTTAGAGTAGAACTCTGCCCTTTATACTAGTTACAGGCAGTTTTTTGCATCCAAAAGCTTTGGTTGGAGTTTTACACACATTTGCAGTTTTTTATTGCTTAAAAACGCTTCCCAGCGCCTGCTGTACACGTTTTCTATTTTGACTCATAACTTCAAAAAGGATGCTTTCCCACTAAAATCTCTGGCTATTTAGAGTAGAACTCTGCCCTTTATACTAGTTACAGGCAGTTTTTTGCATCCAAAAGCTTTGGTTGGAGTTTTACACACATTTGCAGTTTTTTATTGCTTAAAAACGCTTCCCAGCGCCTGCTGTACACGTTTTCTATTTTGACTCATAACTTCAAAAAGGATGCTTTCCCACTAAAATCTCTGGCTATTTAGAGTAGAACTCTGCCCTTTATACTAGTTACAGGCAGTTTTTTGCATCCAAAAGCTTTGGTTGGAGTTTTACACACATTTGCAGTTTTTTATTGCTTAAAAACGCTTCCCAGCGCCTGGCTGTACACGTTTTCTATTTTGACTCATAACTTCAAAAAGGATGCTTTCCCACTAAAATCTCTGGCTATTTAGAGTAGAACTCTGCCCTTTATACTAGTTACAGGCAGTTTTTTGCATCCAAAAGCTTTGGTTGGAGTTTTACACACATTTGCAGTTTTTTATTGCTTAAAAACGCTTCCCAGCGCCTGCTGTACACGTTTTCTATTTTGACTCATAACTTCAAAAAGGATGCTTTCCCACTAAAATCTCTGGCTATTTAGAGTAGAACTCTGCCCTTTATACTAGTTACAGGCAGTTTTTTGCATCCAAAAGCTTTGGTTGGAGTTTTACACACATTTGCAGTTTTTATTGCTTAAAAACGCTTCCCAGCGCCTGCTGTACACGTTTTCTATTTTGACTCATAACTTCAAAAAGGATGCTTTCCCACTAAAATCTCTGGCTATTTAGAGTAGAACTCTGCCCTTTATACTAGTTACAGGCAGTTTTTTTGCATCCAAAAGCTTTGGTTGGAGTTTTACACACATTTGCAGTTTTTTATTGCTTAAAAACGCTTCCCAGCGCCTGCTGTACACGTTTTCTATTTTGACTCATAACTTCAAAAAGGATGCTTTCCCACTAAAATCTCTGGCTATTTAGAGTAGAACTCTGCCCTTTATACTAGTTACAGGCAGTTTTTTGCATCCAAAAGCTTTGGTTGGAGTTTTACACACATTTGCAGTTTTTTATTGCTTAAAAACGCTTCCCAGCGCCTTGGCTGTACACTTTTTTATTTTGACTCATAACTTCAAAAAGGATGCTTTCCCACTAAAATCTCTGGCTATTTAGAGTAGAACTCTGCCCTTTATACTAGTTACAGGCAGTTTTTTGCATCCAAAAGCTTTGGTTGGAGTTTTACACACATTTGCAGTTTTTTATTGCTTAAAAACGCTTCCCAGCGCCTGCTGTACACGTTTTCTATTTTGACTCATAACTTCAAAAAGGATGCTTTCCCACTAAAATCTCTGGCTATTTAGAGTAGAACTCTGCCCTTTATACTAGTTACAGGCAGTTTTTTGCATCCAAAAGCTTTGGTTGGAGTTTTACACACATTTGCAGTTTTTTATTGCTTAAAAACGCTTCCCAGCGCCTGGCTGTACACGTTTTCTATTTTGACTCATAACTTCAAAAAGGATGCTTTCCCACTAAAATCTCTGGCTATTTAGAGTAGAACTCTGCCCTTTATACTAGTTACAGGCAGTTTTTTGCATCCAAAAGCTTTGGTTGGAGTTTTACACACATTTGCAGTTTTTTATTGCTTAAAAACGCTTCCCAGCGCCTGGCTGTACACGTTTTCTATTTTGACTCATAACTTCAAAAAGGATGCTTTCCCACTAAAATCTCTGGCTATTTAGAGTAGAACTCTGCCCTTTATACTAGTTACAGGCAGTTTTTTGCATCCAAAAGCTTTGGTTGGAGTTTTACACACATTTGCAGTTTTTTATTGCTTAAAAACGCTTCCCAGCGCCTGCTGTACACGTTTTCTATTTTGACTCATAACTTCAAAAAGGATGCTTTCCCACTAAAATCTCTGGCTATTTAGAGTAGAACTCTGCCCTTTATACTAGTTACAGGCAGTTTTTTGCATCCAAAAGCTTTGGTTGGAGTTTTACACACATTTGCAGTTTTTTATTGCTTAAAAACGCTTCCCAGCGCCTGCTGTACACGTTTTCTATTTTGACTCATAACTTCAAAAAGGATGCTTTCCCACTAAAATCTCTGGCTATTTAGAGTAGAACTCTGCCCTTTATACTAGTTACAGGCAGTTTTTTTGCATCCAAAAGCTTTGGTTGGAGTTTTACACACATTTGCAGTTTTTTATTGCTTAAAAACGCTTCCCAGCGCCTGGCTGTACACTTTTTTATTTTGACTCATAACTTCAAAAAGGATGCTTTCCCACTAAAATCTCTGGCTATTTAGAGTAGAACTCTGCCCTTTATACTAGTTACAGGCAGTTTTTTGCATCCAAAAGCTTTGGTTGGAGTTTTACACACATTTGCAGTTTTTTATTGCTTAAAAACGCTTCCCAGCGCCTGCTGTACACGTTTTTCTATTTTGACTCATAACTTCAAAAAGGATGCTTTCCCACTAAAATCTCTGGCTATTTAGAGTAGAACTCTGCCCTTTATACTAGTTACAGGCAGTTTTTTGCATCCAAAAGCTTTGGTTGGAGTTTTACACACATTTGCAGTTTTTTATTGCTTAAAAACGCTTCCCAGCGCCTGCTGTACACGTTTTCTATTTTGACTCATAACTTCAAAAAGGATGCTTTCCCACTAAAATCTCTGGCTATTTAGAGTAGAACTCTGCCCTTTATACTAGTTACAGGCAGTTTTTTGCATCCAAAAGCTTTGGTTGGAGTTTTACACACATTTGCAGTTTTTTATTGCTTAAAAACGCTTCCCAGCGCCTGCTGTACACGTTTTCTATTTTGACTCATAACTTCAAAAAGGATGCTTTCCCACTAAAATCTCTGGCTATTTAGAGTAGAACTCTGCCCTTTATACTAGTTACAGGCAGTTTTTTGCATCCAAAAGCTTTGGTTGGAGTTTTACACACATTTGCAGTTTTTTATTGCTTAAAAACGCTTCCCAGCGCCTGCTGTACACGTTTTCTATTTTGACTCATAACTTCAAAAAGGATGCTTTCCCACTAAAATCTCTGGCTATTTAGAGTAGAACTCTGCCCTTTATACTAGTTACAGGCAGTTTTTTGCATCCAAAAGCTTTGGTTGGAGTTTTACACACATTTGCAGTTTTTTATTGCTTAAAAACGCTTCCCAGCGCCTGCTGTACACGTTTTTCTATTTTGACTCATAACTTCAAAAAGGATGCTTTCCCACTAAAATCTCTGGCTATTTAGAGTAGAACTCTGCCCTTTATACTAGTTACAGGCAGTTTTTTGCATCCAAAAGCTTTGGTTGGAGTTTTACACACATTTGCAGTTTTTTATTGCTTAAAAACGCTTCCCAGCGCCTGGCTGTACACGTTTTCTATTTTGACTCATAACTTCAAAAAGGATGCTTTCCCACTAAAATCTCTGGCTATTTAGAGTAGAACTCTGCCCTTTATACTAGTTACAGGCAGTTTTTTGCATCCAAAAGCTTTGGTTGGAGTTTTACACACATTTGCAGTTTTTTATTGCTTAAAAACGCTTCCCAGCGCCTGGCTGTACACTTTTTTTTATTTTGACTCATAACTTCAAAAAGGATGCTTTCCCACTAAAATCTCTGGCTATTTAGAGTAGAACTCTGCCCTTTATACTAGTTACAGGCAGTTTTTTTGCATCCAAAAGCTTTGGTTGGAGTTTTACACACATTTGCAGTTTTTTATTGCTTAAAAACGCTTCCCAGCGCCTGCTGTACACGTTTTCTATTTTGACTCATAACTTCAAAAAGGATGCTTTCCCACTAAAATCTCTGGCTATTTAGAGTAGAACTCTGCCCTTTATACTAGTTACAGGCAGTTTTTTGCATCCAAAAGCTTTGGTTGGAGTTTTACACACATTTGCAGTTTTTTATTGCTTAAAAACGCTTCCCAGCGCCTGCTGTACACGTTTTCTATTTTGACTCATAACTTCAAAAAGGATGCTTTCCCACTAAAATCTCTGGCTATTTAGAGTAGAACTCTGCCCTTTATACTAGTTACAGGCAGTTTTTTGCATCCAAAAGCTTTGGTTGGAGTTTTACACACATTTGCAGTTTTTTATTGCTTAAAAACGCTTCCCAGCGCCTGCTGTACACGTTTTCTATTTTGACTCATAACTTCAAAAAGGATGCTTTCCCACTAAAATCTCTGGCTATTTAGAGTAGAACTCTGCCCTTTATACTAGTTACAGGCAGTTTTTTGCATCCAAAAGCTTTGGTTGGAGTTTTACACACATTTGCAGTTTTTTATTGCTTAAAAACGCTTCCCAGCGCCTGGCTGTACACGTTTTCTATTTTGACTCATAACTTCAAAAAGGATGCTTTCCCACTAAAATCTCTGGCTATTTAGAGTAGAACTCTGCCCTTTATACTAGTTACAGGCAGTTTTTTTGCATCCAAAAGCTTTGGTTGGAGTTTTACACACATTTGCAGTTTTTTATTGCTTAAAAACGCTTCCCAGCGCCTGCTGTACACGTTTTCTATTTTGACTCATAACTTCAAAAAGGATGCTTTCCCACTAAAATCTCTGGCTATTTAGAGTAGAACTCTGCCCTTTATACTAGTTACAGGCAGTTTTTTGCATCCAAAAGCTTTGGTTGGAGTTTTACACACATTTGCAGTTTTTTATTGCTTAAAAACGCTTCCCAGCGCCTGCTGTACACGTTTTTCTATTTTGACTCATAACTTCAAAAAGGATGCTTTCCCACTAAAATCTCTGGCTATTTAGAGTAGAACTCTGCCCTTTATACTAGTTACAGGCAGTTTTTTGCATCCAAAAGCTTTGGTTGGAGTTTTACACACATTTGCAGTTTTTTATTGCTTAAAAACGCTTCCCAGCGCCTGCTGTACACGTTTTTCTATTTTGACTCATAACTTCAAAAAGGATGCTTTCCCACTAAAATCTCTGGCTATTTAGAGTAGAACTCTGCCCTTTATACTAGTTACAGGCAGTTTTTTTGCATCCAAAAGCTTTGGTTGGAGTTTTACACACATTTGCAGTTTTTTATTGCTTAAAAACGCTTCCCAGCGCCTGGCTGTACACGTTTTCTATTTTGACTCATAACTTCAAAAAGGATGCTTTCCCACTAAAATCTCTGGCTATTTAGAGTAGAACTCTGCCCTTTATACTAGTTACAGGCAGTTTTTTGCATCCAAAAGCTTTGGTTGGAGTTTTACACACATTTGCAGTTTTTTATTGCTTAAAAACGCTTCCCAGCGCCTGCTGTACACGTTTTCTATTTTGACTCATAACTTCAAAAAGGATGCTTTCCCACTAAAATCTCTGGCTATTTAGAGTAGAACTCTGCCCTTTATACTAGTTACAGGCAGTTTTTTGCATCCAAAAGCTTTGGTTGGAGTTTTACACACATTTGCAGTTTTTTATTGCTTAAAAACGCTTCCCAGCGCCTTGCTGTACACGTTTTTCTATTTTGACTCATAACTTCAAAAAGGATGCTTTCCCACTAAAATCTCTGGCTATTTAGAGTAGAACTCTGCCCTTTATACTAGTTACAGGCAGTTTTTTGCATCCAAAAGCTTTGGTTGGAGTTTTACACACATTTGCAGTTTTTTATTGCTTAAAAACGCTTCCCAGCGCCTGCTGTACACGTTTTCTATTTTGACTCATAACTTCAAAAAGGATGCTTTCCCACTAAAATCTCTGGCTATTTAGAGTAGAACTCTGCCCTTTATACTAGTTACAGGCAGTTTTTTGCATCCAAAAGCTTTGGTTGGAGTTTTACACACATTTGCAGTTTTTTATTGCTTAAAAACGCTTCCCAGCGCCTGCTGTACACGTTTTCTATTTTGACTCATAACTTCAAAAAGGATGCTTTCCCACTAAAATCTCTGGCTATTTAGAGTAGAACTCTGCCCTTTATACTAGTTACAGGCAGTTTTTTGCATCCAAAAGCTTTGGTTGGAGTTTTACACACATTTGCAGTTTTTTATTGCTTAAAAACGCTTCCCAGCGCCTGCTGTACACGTTTTCTATTTTGACTCATAACTTCAAAAAGGATGCTTTCCCACTAAAATCTCTGGCTATTTAGAGTAGAACTCTGCCCTTTATACTAGTTACAGGCAGTTTTTTTGCATCCAAAAGCTTTGGTTGGAGTTTTACACACATTTGCAGTTTTTTATTGCTTAAAAACGCTTCCCAGCGCCTGGCTGTACACTTTTTCTATTTTGACTCATAACTTCAAAAAGGATGCTTTCCCACTAAAATCTCTGGCTATTTAGAGTAGAACTCTGCCCTTTATACTAGTTACAGGCAGTTTTTTGCATCCAAAAGCTTTGGTTGGAGTTTTACACACATTTGCAGTTTTTTATTGCTTAAAAACGCTTCCCAGCGCCTGCTGTACACGTTTTCTATTTTGACTCATAACTTCAAAAAGGATGCTTTCCCACTAAAATCTCTGGCTATTTAGAGTAGAACTCTGCCCTTTATACTAGTTACAGGCAGTTTTTTGCATCCAAAAGCTTTGGTTGGAGTTTTACACACATTTGCAGTTTTTTATTGCTTAAAAACGCTTCCCAGCGCCTGCTGTACACGTTTTCTATTTTGACTCATAACTTCAAAAAGGATGCTTTCCCACTAAAATCTCTGGCTATTTAGAGTAGAACTCTGCCCTTTATACTAGTTACAGGCAGTTTTTTGCATCCAAAAGCTTTGGTTGGAGTTTTACACACATTTGCAGTTTTTTATTGCTTAAAAACGCTTCCCAGCGCCTGGCTGTACACGTTTTCTATTTTGACTCATAACTTCAAAAAGGATGCTTTCCCACTAAAATCTCTGGCTATTTAGAGTAGAACTCTGCCCTTTATACTAGTTACAGGCAGTTTTTTGCATCCAAAAGCTTTGGTTGGAGTTTTACACACATTTGCAGTTTTTTATTGCTTAAAAACGCTTCCCAGCGCCTGCTGTACACGTTTTCTATTTTGACTCATAACTTCAAAAAGGATGCTTTCCCACTAAAATCTCTGGCTATTTAGAGTAGAACTCTGCCCTTTATACTAGTTACAGGCAGTTTTTTGCATCCAAAAGCTTTGGTTGGAGTTTTACACACATTTGCAGTTTTTTATTGCTTAAAAACGCTTCCCAGCGCCTGGCTGTACACTTTTTTTTATTTTGACTCATAACTTCAAAAAGGATGCTTTCCCACTAAAATCTCTGGCTATTTAGAGTAGAACTCTGCCCTTTATACTAGTTACAGGCAGTTTTTTGCATCCAAAAGCTTTGGTTGGAGTTTTACACACATTTGCAGTTTTTTATTGCTTAAAAACGCTTCCCAGCGCCTGCTGTACACGTTTTCTATTTTGACTCATAACTTCAAAAAGGATGCTTTCCCACTAAAATCTCTGGCTATTTAGAGTAGAACTCTGCCCTTTATACTAGTTACAGGCAGTTTTTTTGCATCCAAAAGCTTTGGTTGGAGTTTTACACACATTTGCAGTTTTTTATTGCTTAAAAACGCTTCCCAGCGCCTGCTGTACACGTTTTCTATTTTGACTCATAACTTCAAAAAGGATGCTTTCCCACTAAAATCTCTGGCTATTTAGAGTAGAACTCTGCCCTTTATACTAGTTACAGGCAGTTTTTTGCATCCAAAAGCTTTGGTTGGAGTTTTACACACATTTGCAGTTTTTTATTGCTTAAAAACGCTTCCCAGCGCCTGCTGTACACGTTTTCTATTTTGACTCATAACTTCAAAAAGGATGCTTTCCCACTAAAATCTCTGGCTATTTAGAGTAGAACTCTGCCCTTTATACTAGTTACAGGCAGTTTTTTGCATCCAAAAGCTTTGGTTGGAGTTTTACACACATTTGCAGTTTTTTATTGCTTAAAAACGCTTCCCAGCGCCTGCTGTACACGTTTTCTATTTTGACTCATAACTTCAAAAAGGATGCTTTCCCACTAAAATCTCTGGCTATTTAGAGTAGAACTCTGCCCTTTATACTAGTTACAGGCAGTTTTTTGCATCCAAAAGCTTTGGTTGGAGTTTTACACACATTTGCAGTTTTTTATTGCTTAAAAACGCTTCCCAGCGCCTGCTGTACACGTTTTCTATTTTGACTCATAACTTCAAAAAGGATGCTTTCCCACTAAAATCTCTGGCTATTTAGAGTAGAACTCTGCCCTTTATACTAGTTACAGGCAGTTTTTTGCATCCAAAAGCTTTGGTTGGAGTTTTACACACATTTGCAGTTTTTTATTGCTTAAAAACGCTTCCCAGCGCCTGCTGTACACGTTTTCTATTTTGACTCATAACTTCAAAAAGGATGCTTTCCCACTAAAATCTCTGGCTATTTAGAGTAGAACTCTGCCCTTTATACTAGTTACAGGCAGTTTTTTGCATCCAAAAGCTTTGGTTGGAGTTTTACACACATTTGCAGTTTTTTATTGCTTAAAAACGCTTCCCAGCGCCTGCTGTACACGTTTTCTATTTTGACTCATAACTTCAAAAAGGATGCTTTCCCACTAAAATCTCTGGCTATTTAGAGTAGAACTCTGCCCTTTATACTAGTTACAGGCAGTTTTTTGCATCCAAAAGCTTTGGTTGGAGTTTTACACACATTTGCAGTTTTTTATTGCTTAAAAACGCTTCCCAGCGCCTGCTGTACACGTTTTCTATTTTGACTCATAACTTCAAAAAGGATGCTTTCCCACTAAAATCTCTGGCTATTTAGAGTAGAACTCTGCCCTTTATACTAGTTACAGGCAGTTTTTTGCATCCAAAAGCTTTGGTTGGAGTTTTACACACATTTGCAGTTTTTTATTGCTTAAAAACGCTTCCCAGCGCCTGGCTGTACACGTTTTCTATTTTGACTCATAACTTCAAAAAGGATGCTTTCCCACTAAAATCTCTGGCTATTTAGAGTAGAACTCTGCCCTTTATACTAGTTACAGGCAGTTTTTTTGCATCCAAAAGCTTTGGTTGGAGTTTTACACACATTTGCAGTTTTTTATTGCTTAAAAACGCTTCCCAGCGCCTGCTGTACACGTTTTCTATTTTGACTCATAACTTCAAAAAGGATGCTTTCCCACTAAAATCTCTGGCTATTTAGAGTAGAACTCTGCCCTTTATACTAGTTACAGGCAGTTTTTTGCATCCAAAAGCTTTGGTTGGAGTTTTACACACATTTGCAGTTTTTTATTGCTTAAAAACGCTTCCCAGCGCCTGGCTGTACACGTTTTTCTATTTTGACTCATAACTTCAAAAAGGATGCTTTCCCACTAAAATCTCTGGCTATTTAGAGTAGAACTCTGCCCTTTATACTAGTTACAGGCAGTTTTTTGCATCCAAAAGCTTTGGTTGGAGTTTTACACACATTTGCAGTTTTTTATTGCTTAAAAACGCTTCCCAGCGCCTGCTGTACACGTTTTCTATTTTGACTCATAACTTCAAAAAGGATGCTTTCCCACTAAAATCTCTGGCTATTTAGAGTAGAACTCTGCCCTTTATACTAGTTACAGGCAGTTTTTTGCATCCAAAAGCTTTGGTTGGAGTTTTACACACATTTGCAGTTTTTTATTGCTTAAAAACGCTTCCCAGCGCCTGCTGTACACGTTTTCTATTTTGACTCATAACTTCAAAAAGGATGCTTTCCCACTAAAATCTCTGGCTATTTAGAGTAGAACTCTGCCCTTTATACTAGTTACAGGCAGTTTTTTTGCATCCAAAAGCTTTGGTTGGAGTTTTACACACATTTGCAGTTTTTTATTGCTTAAAAACGCTTCCCAGCGCCTGCTGTACACGTTTTTCTATTTTGACTCATAACTTCAAAAAGGATGCTTTCCCACTAAAATCTCTGGCTATTTAGAGTAGAACTCTGCCCTTTATACTAGTTACAGGCAGTTTTTTGCATCCAAAAGCTTTGGTTGGAGTTTTACACACATTTGCAGTTTTTTATTGCTTAAAAACGCTTCCCAGCGCCTGCTGTACACGTTTTCTATTTTGACTCATAACTTCAAAAAGGATGCTTTCCCACTAAAATCTCTGGCTATTTAGAGTAGAACTCTGCCCTTTATACTAGTTACAGGCAGTTTTTTTGCATCCAAAAGCTTTGGTTGGAGTTTTACACACATTTGCAGTTTTTTATTGCTTAAAAACGCTTCCCAGCGCCTGGCTGTACACGTTTTCTATTTTGACTCATAACTTCAAAAAGGATGCTTTCCCACTAAAATCTCTGGCTATTTAGAGTAGAACTCTGCCCTTTATACTAGTTACAGGCAGTTTTTTTGCATCCAAAAGCTTTGGTTGGAGTTTTACACACATTTGCAGTTTTTTATTGCTTAAAAACGCTTCCCAGCGCCTGCTGTACACGTTTTCTATTTTGACTCATAACTTCAAAAAGGATGCTTTCCCACTAAAATCTCTGGCTATTTAGAGTAGAACTCTGCCCTTTATACTAGTTACAGGCAGTTTTTTGCATCCAAAAGCTTTGGTTGGAGTTTTACACACATTTGCAGTTTTTTATTGCTTAAAAACGCTTCCCAGCGCCTGCTGTACACGTTTTTCTATTTTGACTCATAACTTCAAAAAGGATGCTTTCCCACTAAAATCTCTGGCTATTTAGAGTAGAACTCTGCCCTTTATACTAGTTACAGGCAGTTTTTTGCATCCAAAAGCTTTGGTTGGAGTTTTACACACATTTGCAGTTTTTTATTGCTTAAAAACGCTTCCCAGCGCCTGCTGTACACGTTTTCTATTTTGACTCATAACTTCAAAAAGGATGCTTTCCCACTAAAATCTCTGGCTATTTAGAGTAGAACTCTGCCCTTTATACTAGTTACAGGCAGTTTTTTTGCATCCAAAAGCTTTGGTTGGAGTTTTACACACATTTGCAGTTTTTTATTGCTTAAAAACGCTTCCCAGCGCCTGCTGTACACGTTTTCTATTTTGACTCATAACTTCAAAAAGGATGCTTTCCCACTAAAATCTCTGGCTATTTAGAGTAGAACTCTGCCCTTTATACTAGTTACAGGCAGTTTTTTGCATCCAAAAGCTTTGGTTGGAGTTTTACACACATTTGCAGTTTTTTATTGCTTAAAAACGCTTCCCAGCGCCTGCTGTACACGTTTTCTATTTTGACTCATAACTTCAAAAAGGATGCTTTCCCACTAAAATCTCTGGCTATTTAGAGTAGAACTCTGCCCTTTATACTAGTTACAGGCAGTTTTTTGCATCCAAAAGCTTTGGTTGGAGTTTTACACACATTTGCAGTTTTTTATTGCTTAAAAACGCTTCCCAGCGCCTGCTGTACACGTTTTCTATTTTGACTCATAACTTCAAAAAGGATGCTTTCCCACTAAAATCTCTGGCTATTTAGAGTAGAACTCTGCCCTTTATACTAGTTACAGGCAGTTTTTTGCATCCAAAAGCTTTGGTTGGAGTTTTACACACATTTGCAGTTTTTTATTGCTTAAAAACGCTTCCCAGCGCCTGCTGTACACGTTTTCTATTTTGACTCATAACTTCAAAAAGGATGCTTTCCCACTAAAATCTCTGGCTATTTAGAGTAGAACTCTGCCCTTTATACTAGTTACAGGCAGTTTTTTTGCATCCAAAAGCTTTGGTTGGAGTTTTACACACATTTGCAGTTTTTTATTGCTTAAAAACGCTTCCCAGCGCCTGCTGTACACGTTTTCTATTTTGACTCATAACTTCAAAAAGGATGCTTTCCCACTAAAATCTCTGGCTATTTAGAGTAGAACTCTGCCCTTTATACTAGTTACAGGCAGTTTTTTTGCATCCAAAAGCTTTGGTTGGAGTTTTACACACATTTGCAGTTTTTTATTGCTTAAAAACGCTTCCCAGCGCCTGCTGTACACGTTTTCTATTTTGACTCATAACTTCAAAAAGGATGCTTTCCCACTAAAATCTCTGGCTATTTAGAGTAGAACTCTGCCCTTTATACTAGTTACAGGCAGTTTTTTGCATCCAAAAGCTTTGGTTGGAGTTTTACACACATTTGCAGTTTTTTATTGCTTAAAAACGCTTCCCAGCGCCTGGCTGTACACGTTTTCTATTTTGACTCATAACTTCAAAAAGGATGCTTTCCCACTAAAATCTCTGGCTATTTAGAGTAGAACTCTGCCCTTTATACTAGTTACAGGCAGTTTTTTGCATCCAAAAGCTTTGGTTGGAGTTTTACACACATTTGCAGTTTTTTATTGCTTAAAAACGCTTCCCAGCGCCTGCTGTACACGTTTTCTATTTTGACTCATAACTTCAAAAAGGATGCTTTCCCACTAAAATCTCTGGCTATTTAGAGTAGAACTCTGCCCTTTATACTAGTTACAGGCAGTTTTTTGCATCCAAAAGCTTTGGTTGGAGTTTTACACACATTTGCAGTTTTTTATTGCTTAAAAACGCTTCCCAGCGCCTGCTGTACACGTTTTCTATTTTGACTCATAACTTCAAAAAGGATGCTTTCCCACTAAAATCTCTGGCTATTTAGAGTAGAACTCTGCCCTTTATACTAGTTACAGGCAGTTTTTTTGCATCCAAAAGCTTTGGTTGGAGTTTTACACACATTTGCAGTTTTTTATTGCTTAAAAACGCTTCCCAGCGCCTGCTGTACACGTTTTTCTATTTTGACTCATAACTTCAAAAAGGATGCTTTCCCACTAAAATCTCTGGCTATTTAGAGTAGAACTCTGCCCTTTATACTAGTTACAGGCAGTTTTTTGCATCCAAAAGCTTTGGTTGGAGTTTTACACACATTTGCAGTTTTTTATTGCTTAAAAACGCTTCCCAGCGCCTGCTGTACACGTTTTCTATTTTGACTCATAACTTCAAAAAGGATGCTTTCCCACTAAAATCTCTGGCTATTTAGAGTAGAACTCTGCCCTTTATACTAGTTACAGGCAGTTTTTTGCATCCAAAAGCTTTGGTTGGAGTTTTACACACATTTGCAGTTTTTTATTGCTTAAAAACGCTTCCCAGCGCCTGCTGTACACGTTTTCTATTTTGACTCATAACTTCAAAAAGGATGCTTTCCCACTAAAATCTCTGGCTATTTAGAGTAGAACTCTGCCCTTTATACTAGTTACAGGCAGTTTTTTGCATCCAAAAGCTTTGGTTGGAGTTTTACACACATTTGCAGTTTTTTATTGCTTAAAAACGCTTCCCAGCGCCTGCTGTACACGTTTTTCTATTTTGACTCATAACTTCAAAAAGGATGCTTTCCCACTAAAATCTCTGGCTATTTAGAGTAGAACTCTGCCCTTTATACTAGTTACAGGCAGTTTTTTGCATCCAAAAGCTTTGGTTGGAGTTTTACACACATTTGCAGTTTTTTATTGCTTAAAAACGCTTCCCAGCGCCTGCTGTACACGTTTTCTATTTTGACTCATAACTTCAAAAAGGATGCTTTCCCACTAAAATCTCTGGCTATTTAGAGTAGAACTCTGCCCTTTATACTAGTTACAGGCAGTTTTTTGCATCCAAAAGCTTTGGTTGGAGTTTTACACACATTTGCAGTTTTTTATTGCTTAAAAACGCTTCCCAGCGCCTGCTGTACACGTTTTCTATTTTGACTCATAACTTCAAAAAGGATGCTTTCCCACTAAAATCTCTGGCTATTTAGAGTAGAACTCTGCCCTTTATACTAGTTACAGGCAGTTTTTTGCATCCAAAAGCTTTGGTTGGAGTTTTACACACATTTGCAGTTTTTTATTGCTTAAAAACGCTTCCCAGCGCCTGCTGTACACGTTTTCTATTTTGACTCATAACTTCAAAAAGGATGCTTTCCCACTAAAATCTCTGGCTATTTAGAGTAGAACTCTGCCCTTTATACTAGTTACAGGCAGTTTTTTGCATCCAAAAGCTTTGGTTGGAGTTTTACACACATTTGCAGTTTTTTATTGCTTAAAAACGCTTCCCAGCGCCTGGCTGTACACGTTTTTCTATTTTGACTCATAACTTCAAAAAGGATGCTTTCCCACTAAAATCTCTGGCTATTTAGAGTAGAACTCTGCCCTTTATACTAGTTACAGGCAGTTTTTTGCATCCAAAAGCTTTGGTTGGAGTTTTACACACATTTGCAGTTTTTTATTGCTTAAAAACGCTTCCCAGCG
>NC_084535.1:45773-58027 GCF_024500275.1 Phycodurus eques
CAGCATAAAAACATGCAATGTGTGTTAAACTCCAACAAAGCTTTGGATTCACCAACCACTGCCTGTAAACTAGTATAAAGGGGATAGTTTTTACTCAAAAGGCAAGAGAATTCCTGTAGGGAAGCATCTTTGTGAAGTTATGAGTTCACACTAAAAAAAAGTGTCCAGCAGAGGGAGCTGGGAGCATTTTTAAGTCATAAAACAGCAAATGTTGTGTAAACTCCAACCAAAGCTTTGGGATTCAACCACTGCCTGTAACTAGTATACATGGGAGAGTTTTACTCTAAAAGCAGTAGACTTCTGGGAAAGTCTATTGATAGTGCAAATAAAAAAGTGTACAGCAGGCGCTGCGAAGCATTTTTAAGCAATAAAAACAGCAAATGTGTGTAACTCAACCAAAGCTTTGGGATTCAACCACTGCCTGTAACTAGTATAAAGGGGAGAGTTTACTCAAAAGGCAAGATATTTACTGGGAAAGCATCTTGTGAAGTTTATGAGTTACAATAAAAAAAGTGTACCAGAGGGGCTGGGAGCATTTTTAAGTCATAAAAACAGCAAATGTGTGTAAAACTCCAACCAAAGCTTTGGGATTCAAACCACTGCCTGTAACTAGTATAAAGGGGAGAGTTTTACTCTAAAATGCAAGAGAATTACTTGGAAGCATCCTTTGTGAAGTTATGAGTCAAAATGAAGAAAACAGTTTTCAGCAATAAAAACTGCAATGTGTGTAAAACTCCAACCAAAGCTTTGGGATTCAACCACTGCCTGTAACTAGTATAAGGGGAGAGTTTTACTCTAAAAAGCAAGAGACTTTACTGGGAAAGCATCCTTTGTGAAGTTTGAGTTACAATAAAAAACGTGTACAGCAGAGGGAGCTGGGGAAGCATTTTTAAGCATAAAACAGCAAATGTGTGTCAAAACTCCAACCAAGCTTTGGGATTCAAACCACTGCCTGTAACTAGTATAAAGGGGAGAGTTTTACTCTAAAAGCAAGAGAATTTACTGGGAAAGCATCCTTTGTGAAGTTATGAGTTACAATAAAAAAAGTGTACAGCAGAGGGAGCTGGGAGCATTTTAAGCAATAAAAACTGCAAATGTGTGTAAACTCCAACCAAAGCTTTGGATTCAAACCACTGCCTGTAACTAGTATAAAGGGGAGAGGTTTTACTCTAAAATGCAGAGAATGTACTGGGAAAGCATCCTTTGTGAAGTTATGAGTTTTCATAAACACGTGTACAGCAGGAGCTGGGGAGCATTTTAAGCAATAAAAACTGCACATGTGTGTAAAACTCCAACCAAAGCTTTTGGGATTCAAACCCACTGCCTGTAACTAGTATAAAGGGGAGAGTTTTACTCTAAAAAGCAAGAGAATGTACTGGGAAAGCATCCTTTGTGAAGTTATGAGTCAATAAACAACGTGTACAGCAGAGGGAGCTGGGGAGCATTTTTAAGCATAAAACTGCAAATGTGTGTAAAACTCCAACCAAAGCTTTGGGATTCAACACCACTGCCTGTACTAGTATACAGGGGAGAGTTTTACTCTAAAAGCAAGAGAATGTACTGGGAAAGCATCCTTTGTGAAGTTATGAGTTCAATAAACAAACGTGTACAGCAGAGGGAGCTGGGGAACATTTTAGCATAAAAACTGCAATGTTGTGTAAAACTCCCAACCAAAGCTTTGGGATTCAAACCACTGCCTGTAACTAGTATAAAGGGGAGAGTTTTACTCTAAAAGCAAGAGAATTTACTGGGAAAGCATCTTTGTGAAGTTTATGAGTTACAAATAAAAAAGTGTACAGCAGAGGGATCTGGGAAGCATTTTAAGCAATAAAAACAGCAAATGTGTGTAAAACTCCAACCAAAGCTTTGGGATTCAAACCAACTGCCTGTAACTAGTATAAAGGGGAGAGTTTTACTCTAAAAAGCAAGAGAATTTACTGGGAAGCATCCTTTGTGAATTATGAGTTAATAAAAAAGTGTACAGCAGCGCTGGGAAGCATTTTTAAGCAATAAAAACTGCAATGTGTGTAAAACTCCCAACCAAAGCTTTGGATTCAAACCACTGCCTGTAACTAGTAATAAAGGGGAGAGTTTTACTCTAAAATGCAAGAGAATTTACTGTGGAAAGCATCCTTTGTGAAGTTATGAGTTTAAAATGAAAAAAAGTGTACAGCAGGGCGCTGGGAAGCATTTTTAAGCAATAAAAACTGCAAATGTGTGTAAAACTCCAACCAAGCTTTGGGATTCAAACCACTGCCTGTAACTAGTATAAAGGGGAAGTTTTTACTCAAAAAAGCAGAGAATTTACTGGGAAGCATCTTTGTGAAGTTATGAGTTACAATAAAAAAGTGTACAGCAGATGAGCTGGGGAGCATTTTTAAGTCATAAAAACTGTCAAATGTGTGTAAACTCCAACCAAAGCTTTGGGATTCAAACCACTGCCTGTAACTAGTATAAAGGGAGAGTTTACTCAGAAAGGCAAGAGAATTTACTGGGAAAGCATCCTTTGTGAAGTTATGAGTAAAGTAAAAAAAGTGTACAGCAGTGCTGGGAAGCATTTTAAGCAATAAAAACTGCAAATGTGTGTAAAACTCCAACCAAAGCTTGGGATTCAACCACTGCCTGTAACTAGTATAAGGGGAGAGTTTTACTCAAAAAGCAAGAGAATTTACTGGGAAGCATCCTTTGTGAAGTTATGAGTTACAATAAAAAAAGTGTACAGCAGAGGGAGCTGGGAGCATTTTTAAGTCATAAAAACTGCAAATGTGTGTAAAACTCCAACCAAAGCTTTGGGATTCAAACCACTGCCTGTAACTAGTATAAGGGAGAGTTTTACTCTAAAAAGCAAGAGAATTTACTGGAAAGCATCCTTTGTGAAGTTATGAGTTACAATAAAAAAGTGTACAGCAGGAGCTGGGGAAGCATTTTTAAGCAATAAAACTGCAAATGTGTGTAAAACTCCAACCAAAGCTTTGGGATTCAAACCACTGCCTGTAACTAGTATAAAGGGGAGAGTTTTACTCTAAAAAGCAAGAGAATTTACTGGGAAAGCATCTTTGTGAGTTATGAGTTTACAATAAAAAAAGTGTACAGCAGAGGGAGCTGGGAGCATTTTAAGCAATAAAAACTGCAAATGTGTGTAAAACTCCAACCAAGCTTTGGGATTCAAACCACTGCCTGTACTAGTATAAAGGGGAGAGTTTTACTCTAAAATGCAAGAGAATGTACTGGGAAAGCATCCTTTGTGAGTTATGAGTTTCAAATAAACAACGTGTACAGCAAGGGAGCTGGGGAGCATTTTTAAGCAATAAAACTGCAAATGTGTGTAAAACTCCAACCAAAGCTTTGGGATTCAACCACTGCCTGTAACTAGTATAAAGGGGATAGTTTTACTCAAAATGCAAGAGAATTTACTGGGAAATGCATCCTTTGTGAAGTTATGAATAAAAAAAGTGTACAGAGGGAGCTGGGGAGCATTTTCAGCAATAAAACTGCAAATGTTTGTAAAACTCCAACCAAAGCTTTGGGATTCAAACCACTGCCTGTAACTATATAAAGGGGAGAGTTTTACTCAAAAAGCAAGAGATTTACTGGGAAGCATCTTTGTGAAGTTATGAGTTACAATAAAAAGTGTACAGCAGAGGGAGCTGGGGAGCATTTTTAAGTCATAAAAACAGCAAATGTGTGTAAAACTCCAACCAAAGCTTTGGGATTCAACCACTGCCTGTAACTAGTATAAAGGGGAGAGTTTTACTCTAAAAAGCAAGAGAATTTACTTGGAAAGCATCCTTTGTGAAGTTTATGAGTACAATAAAAAAAGTGTACAGCAGGCGCTGGAAGCATTTTTAAGCAATAAAAACAGCAAATGTGTGTAAAACTCCAACCAAAGCTTTGGGATTCAAACCACTGCCTGTAACTAGTATAAAGGGGAGAGTTTTACTCTAAAAAGGCAAGAGAATTTACTGGGAAAGCATCTTTGTGAAGTTATGAGTTACAATAAAAACAGTGTACAGCAGAGGGAGCTGGGAGCATTTTTAAGCAATAAAAACATGCAAATGTGTGTAAAACTCCAACCAAAGCTTTGGGATTCAATCCACTGCCTGTAACTAGTATAAAGGGGAGAGTTTTACTCTAAATGCAAGAGAATTTACTGGGAAAGCATCCTTTGTGAGTTATAAGTGACAATAAAAAAGTGTACAGCAGCGCTGCGAAGCATTTTTAAGCATAAAACAGCAAATGTTTGTAAAACTCCAACCAAAGCTTTGGGATTCAAACCACTGCCTGTAACTAGTATAAAGGGGATAGTTTTACTCAAAAAGGCAAGAGAATTTACTGGAAAGCATCTTTGTGAAGTTATGAGTTACAATAAAAAAAGTGTACGCAGAGGGAGCTGGGGAGCATTTTTAAGTCATAAAAACAGCAAATGTGTGTAAAACTCCAACCAAAGCTTTGGGATTCAAACCACTGCCTGTAACTAGTATAAAGGGGAGAGTTTTACTCTAAAATGCAAGAGAATTTACTGGGAAAGCATCCTTTGTGAATTTAAAAGGAAATAAAAACGTGTACAGCAGGCGCTGCGAAGCATTTTAAGCAATTAAACAGCAAATGTTTGTAAAACTCCAACCAAAGCTTTGGGATTCAACCACTGCCTGTAACTAGTATAAAGGGGATAGTTTTACTCAAAAAGGCAAGAGAATTTACTGGGAAAGCATCTTTGTGAAGTTATGAGTTACAATAAAAAAAGTGTTTACACAGAGGGAGCTGGGGAGCATTTTTAAGTCAATAAAACAGCAAATGTGTGTAAAACTCCAACCAAAGCTTTGGGATTCAACCACTGCCTGTAACTAGTATAAAGGGGAGAGTTTTACTCTAAAATGCAAGAGAATTTACTTGGAAAGCATCCTTTGTGAAGTTATGATTCAAATGAAAAAGTTTTCAGCAATAAAAAATGCAAATGTTTGTAAAACTCCTACCAAAGCTTTGGGATTCAAACCACTGCCTGTAACTTGTATAAGGGGAGAGTTTTACTCGAAAAAGCAAGAGACTTTGCTGGGAAAGCAAGTTATAAGTGAAAATCAAAAAAGTGTACAGCAGGCGCTGCGAAGCATTTTTAAGCAATAAAAACAGCAAATGTGTGTCAAACTCCAACCAAAGCTTTGGGATTCAAACCACTGCCTGTAACTAGTATAAAGGGGAGAGTTTTACTCTAAAAAGCAAGAGAATTTACTGTGAAAGCATCCTTTGTGAAGTTATGAGTTACAATAAAAAACGTGTACAGCAGAGGGAGCTGGGAAGCATTTTTAAGCAATAAAACTGCAATGTGTGTAAAACTCCAACCAAAGCTTTGAGATTCAAACCACTGCCTGTAACTAAATAAAGGGGAGAGTTTTACTCTAAATGCAAGAGAATTTACTTGGAAATCATCCTTTGTGAAGTTATGAGTCAAAATGAAAAAGTTTCAGCAATAAAAACTGCAAATGTTTGTAAAACTCCAACCAAAGCTTTGGGATTCAAACCACTGCCTGTAACTAGTATAAAGGGGAGAGTTTTACTCTAAAAAGCAAGAGAATGTACTGGGAAAGCATCCTTTGTGAAGTTATGATTTTCAATAAACAACGTGTGCAGCAGAGGGAGCTGGGGACATTGTTAAGCAATAAAAACTGCAAATGTGTGTAAAACTCCAACCAAAGCTTTGGGATTCAAACCACTGCCTGTAACTAGTATATAGGGGAGAGTTTTACTCAAAAAAGCAAGAGAATTTACTGGAAAGCATCCTTTGTGAAGTTATGAGTTACAATAAAAAAAGTGTACAGCAGAGGGAGCTGGGGACCATTTTTAAGTCATAAAACAGCAAATGTGTGTAAAACCCCAACCAAAGCTTTGGGATTCAAACCACTGCTGTAACTAGTATAAAGGGGAGAGTCTTACTCTAAAATGCAAGAGAATTTACTTGGAAAGCATCCTTTGTGAAGTTATGAGTCAAATAAAAAAAAGTGTACAGCAGGCAGCTGGAAGCATTTTTAAGCAATAAAAAACAGCAAATGTGTGTAAAAACTCCAACCAAAGCTTTGGGATTCAAACCACTGCCTGTACTAGTATAAAAGGGGAGAGTTTTACTCTAAAAAGCAAGATAATTTACTGGGAAAGCATCCTTTGTGAAGTTATGAGTCAAAATAAAAAAGTGTACAGCAGGCGCTGGGAAGCATTTTTAAGCAATAAAAACTGCAAATGTGTGTAAAACTCCAACCAAAGCTTTGGGATTCAAACCACTGCCTGTAACTAGTATAAAGGGGAGAGTTCTACTCGAAAGAAGGCAAGAGAATTTACTGGGAAAGCATCCTTTGTGAGTTATGAGTGAAAGTGAAAAAAAGTGTACAGCAGGCGGCTGGAAGCATTTTTAAGCAATAAAAACTGCAAATGTGGTAAAACTCCAACAAAGCGTTGGGATTCAAACCACTGCCTGTAACTAGTATAAAGGGGAGAGTTCTACTCTAAAAAGCAAGATAATTTACTGGGAAAGCATCTTTGTGAAGTTATGAGTTACAGTAAAAAAGTGTACAGCAGAGGGAGCTGGGAGCATTTTTAAGTCATAAAAACTGCAATGTGTGTAAAACTCCAACCAAAGCTTTGGGATTGAAACCACTGCCTGTAACTAGTATAAAGGGGAGAGTTTGACTCGAAAAGGCAAGAGAATTTACTGGGAAAGCATCCTTTGTGAAGTTATGAGTTAAATAAAAAAAGTGTACAGCAGGTGCTGGGAAGCATTTTGAAGCAATAAAAACTGCAAATGTTTGTAAAACCCGAACCAAAGCTTTGGGATTAAACCACTGCCTGTAACTAGTATAAAGGGTAGAGTTTTACTCTAAAAAGCAAGAGAATTTACTGGGAAAGCATCCTTTGTGAAGTTATGAGTTACAATAAAAAAAGTGTACAGCAGAGGGAGCTGGGAAGCATTTTTAAGCAATAAAAACTGCAAATGTGTGTAAAACTCCAACCAAAGCTTTGGGATTCAAACCACTGCCTGTAACTAGTATAAAGGGGAGAGTTTTACTCTAAAAAGCAAGAGAATGTACTGGGAAAGCATCCTTTGTGAAGTTATGAGTTTCAATAAACAACGTGTACAGCAGAGGGAGCTGGGAGCATTTTTAAGCAATAAAAACTGCAAATGTGTGTAAAACTCCAACCAAAGCTTTGGGATTCAAACCACTGCCTGTAACTAAAATAAAGGGGAGAGGTTTACTCTAAAATGCAAGAGAATTTACTTGGGAAATCATCCTTTGTGAAGTTATGAGTCAAAATGAAAAAGTTTCAGAAATAAAAACTGCAAATGTTTGTAAAACTCCAACCAAAGCTTTGGGATTCAAACCACTGCCTGTAACTAGTATAAGGGGAGAGTTTTTCTCAAAAAAGCAAGAGAATTTACTGGGAATGCATCTTTGTGAAGTTATGAGTTACAATAAAAAAAGTGTACAGCAGAGGGAGCTGGGGAGCATTTTTAAGTCATAAAACAGCAAATGTGTGTAAAACTCCAACCAAAGCTTTGGGATTCAAACCACTGCCTGTAACTAGTATAAAGGGGAGAGTTTTACTCTAAAATGCAAGAGAATTTACTTGGAAAGCATCCTTTGTGAGTTATGAGTCAAAATAAAAAAAGTGTACAGCAGGCGCTGGGAAGCATTTTTAAGCATAAAAACAGCAAATGTGTGTAAAACTCCAACCAAAGCTTTGGGATTCAAACCACTGCCTGTAACTAGTATAAAGGGGATAGTTTTACTCAAAAAGGCAAGAGAATTTACTGGGAAAGCATCTTTGTGAAGTTATGAGTTACAATAAAAAAAGTGTACAGCAGAGGGAGCTGGGGAGCATTTTTAAGTCATAAAAACAGCAAATGTGTGTAAAACTCCAACCAAAGCTTTGGGATTCAAACCACTGCCTGTAACTAGTATAAAGGGGAGAGTTTTACTCTAAAATGCAAGAGAATTTACTGGGAAAGCATCCTTTGTGAATTTAAAAGGGAAAATAAAAAAGTGTACAGCAGGCGCTGCGAAGCATTTTTAAGCAATTAAAACAGCAAATGTTTGTAAAACTCCAACCAAAGCTTTGGGATTCAAACCACTGCCTGTAACTAGTATAAAGGGGATAGTTTTACTCAAAAAGGCAAGAGAATTTACTGGGAAAGCATCTTTGTGAAGTTCTGAGTTACAATAAAAAAAGTGTTTACACAGAGGGAGCTGGGAGCATTTTTAAGTCATAAAAACAGCAAATGTGTGTAAAACTCCAACCAAAGCTTTGGGATTCAAACCACTGCCTGTAACTAGTATAAAGGGGAGAGTTTTACTCTAAAATGCAAGAGAATTTACTTGGAAAGCATCCTTTGTGAAGTTATGAGTCAAAATGAAAAAGTTTCAGCAATAAAAAATGCAAATGTTTGTAAAACTCCAACCAAAGCTTTGGGATTCAAACCACTGCCTGTAACTAATATAAAGGGGAGAGTTTTACTCGAAAAAGCAAGAGACTTTGCTGGGAAAGCAAGTTATAAGTGAAAATCAAAAAAGTGTACAGCAGGCGCTGCGAAGCATTTTTAAGCAATAAAAACAGCAAATGTGTGTCAAACTCCAACCAAAGCTTTGGGATTCAAACCACTGCCTGTAACTAGTATAAAGGGGAGAGTTTTACTCTAAAAAGCAAGAGAATTTACTGTGAAAGCATCCTTTGTGAAGTTATGAGTTACAATAAAAAAACGTGTACAGCAGAGGGAGCTGGGAAGCATTTTTAAGCAATAAAAACTGCAAATGTGTGTAAAAGTCCAACCAAAGCTTTGGGATTCAAACCACTGCCTGTAACTAGTATAAAGGGGAGAGTTTTACTCTAAAAAGCAAGAGAATGTACTGGGAAAGCATCCTTTGTGAAGTTATGAGTTTCAATAAACAACGTGTACAGCAGAGGGAGCTGGGGAGCATTTTTAAGTCATAAAAACAGCAAATGTGTGTAAAACTCCAACCAAAGCTTTGGGATTCAAACCACTGCCTGTAACTAAAATAAAGGGGAGAGTTTTACTCTAAAATGCAAGAGAATTTACTTGGAAATCATCCTTTGTGAAGTTATGAGTCAAAATGAAAAAGTTTCAGCAATAAAAACTGCAAATGTTTGTAAAAGTCCAACCAAAGCTTTGGGATTCAAACCACTGCCTGTAACTAGTATAAAGGGGAGAGTTTTACTCTAAAAAGCAAGAGAATGTACTGGGAAAGCATCCTTTGTGAAGTTATGATTTTCAATAAACAACGTGTGCAGCAGAGGGAGCTGGGGAGCATTTTTAAGCAATAAAAACTGCAAATGTGTGTAAAACTCCAACCAAAGCTTTGGGATTCAAACCACTGCCTGTAACTAGTATATAGGGGAGAGTTTTACTCTAAAAAGCAAGAGAATGTACTGGGAAAGCATCCTTTGTGAAGTTATGAGTTTCAATAAACAACGTGTACAGCAGAGGGAGCTGGGGAGAATTGTTAAGCAATAAAAACTGCAAATGTGTGTAAAACTCCAACCAAAGCTTTGGGATTCAAACCACTGCCTGTAACTAGTATAAAAGGGAGAGTTTTACTTAAAAAAGCAAGAGAATTTACTGGGAAAGCATCTTTGTGAAGTTATGAGTTTCAATAAACAACGTGTACAGCAGAGGGAGCTGGGGAGCATTTTTAAGCATAAAACTGCAAATGTGTGTAAAACTCCAACCAAAGCTTTGGGATTAAACCACTGCCTGTAACTAAAATAAAGGGGAGAGTTTTACTCTAAAATGCAAGAGAATTTACTTGGAAATCATCCTTTGTGAAGTTATGAGTCAAAATGAAAAAAGTGTACAGCAGGCACTGGGAAGCATTTTTAAGCAATAAAAACAGCAAATGTGTGTAAAACTCCAACCAAGGCTTTGGGATTCAAACCACTGCCTGTAACTAGTATAAAGGGGATAGTTTTACTCAAAAACGCAAGAGAATTTACTGGGAAAGCATCTTTGTGAGTTTAAAAGTGAAAATAAAAAAGTGTACAGCAGGCGCTGCGAAGCATTTTTAAGCAATAAAAACAGCAAATGTGTGTCAAACTCCAACCAAAGCTTTGGGATTCAAACCACTGCCTGTAACTAGTATAAAGGGAGAGTTCTACTCGAGAAGCAAGAGAATTTACTGGGAAAGCATCCTTTGTGAAGTTATGAGTGAAAGTAAAAAAAGTGTACAGCAGGTGCTGGGAAGCATTTTTAAGCAATAAAAACTGCAAATGTGTGTAAAACTCCAACCAAAGCGTTGGGATTCAAACCACTGCCTGTAACTAGTATAAAGGGGAGAGTTTTTACTCAAAAAAGCAAGAGAATTTACTGGGAAAGCATCTTTGTGAAGATATGAGTTACAGTAAAAAAAGTGTACAGCAGAGGGAGCTGGGGAGCATTTTTAAGTCATAAAAACTGCAAATGTGTGTAAAACTCCAACCAAAGCTTTGGGATTGAAACCACTGCCTGTAACTAGTATAAAGGGGAGCGTTTGACTCGAAAAGGCAAGATAATTTACTGGGAAAGCATCCTTTGTGAAGTTATGAGTTAAAATAAAAAAAGTGTACAGCAGGTGCTGGGAAGCATTTTGAAGCAATAAAAACTGCAAATGTTTGTAAAACCCAAACCAAAGCTTTGGGATTAAACCACTGCATGTAACTCGTATAAAGGGGAGAGTTTTACTCTAAAAAGAAAGAGAATTTACTGGGAAAGCATCCTTTGTTAAGTTATGAGTTACAATAAAAAAAGTGTACAGCAGAGGGAGCTGGGAAGCATTTTTAAGCAATAAAAACAGCAAATGTGTGTAAAACTCCAACCAAAGCTTTGGGATTCAAACCACTGCCTGTAACTAGTATAAAGGGGTAGAGTTTTACTCTAAAAAACAAGAGAATTTACTGGGAAAGCATCCTTTGTGAAGTTATGAGTTACAATAAAACAAGTGTACAGCAGAGGGAGCTGGGAAGCATTTTTAAGCAATAAAAACTGCAAATGTGTGTAAAACTCCAACCAAAGCTTTGGGATTCAAACCACTGCCTGTAACTAGTATAAAGGGGAGAGTTTTTACTCTAAAAAGCAAGAGAATTTACTGTGAAAGCGTCCTTTGTGAAGTTTTGAGTTTAAATAAACAATGTGTACAGCAGAGGGAGCTGGGGAGCATTTTTAAGCAATAAAACTGCAAATGTGTGTAAAACTCCAACCAAAGCTTTGGGATTTAACCACTGCCTGTAACTAGTATAAAGGGGAGAGTTTTACTCTAAAATGCAAGAGAATTTACTTGGAAATCATCCTTTGTGAAGTTATGAGTAAAAATGACCAAAAAGCTCAGCAATAAAAACTGCAAATGTGTGTAAACTCCAACCAAAGCTTTGGGATTCAAACCACTGCCTGTAACTAGTATAAAGGGGAGAGTTTTACTCAAAAAGCAAGAGAATTTACTGGGAAAGCATCCTTTGTGAAGTTATGAGTCAAAATTAAAAAAGTGTACAGCAGGCGCTGGGAAGCATTTTTAAGCAATAAAAACAGCAAATGTGTATAAAACTCCATCCAAAGCTTTGGGATTCAAACCACTGCCTGTAACTAGTATAAAGGGGATAGTTTTACTCAAAAGGCAAGAGAAATTTACTTGGGAAAGCATCTTTTGTGAAGTTATGAGTCAAAATAAGAAATGTGTACAGTCAGCGCTGGGAGCATTTTAAAGCAATAAAAACAGCAAATGTGTGTAAACTCCAACCAAAGCTTTGGGATTCAAACCACTGCCTGTAACTAGTATCAATGGGGAGAGTTTTACTCTAAATGCAAGAGAATTTACTTGGAAAGCATCCTTTGTGAAGTTTATGAGTAAAATAAAAAAAGTGTACAGCAGGCGCTGGGAAGCATTTTTAAGCAATAAAACTGCAAATGTTTGTAAAAGTCCAACCAAAGCTTTGGGATTCAAACCACTGCCTGTAACTAGTTTAAAGGGGAGAGTTTTACTCTAAAAAGCAAGAGAATGTACTGGGAAAGCATCCTTTGTGAAGTTATGAGTTTCAAAAAACAAAGTGTACAGCAGAGGGAGCTGGGGACCATTTTTAAGCAATAAAACTGCAAATGTGTGTAAACTCCAACCAAAGCTTGGGATTCAAACCACTGCTGTAACTAGTATAAAGGGGAGAGTTTTACTCTAAAATCCAAGAGAATTTACTTGGAAAGCATCCTTTGTGAAGTTATGAGTCAAATGAAA
>NC_084535.1:58047-68209 GCF_024500275.1 Phycodurus eques
TTTGCATCCAAAAGCTTTGGTTGGAGTTTTACACACATTTGCAGTTTTTTATTGCTTAAAAACGCTTCCCAGCGCCTGGCTGTACACGTTTTTTATTTTGACTCATAACTTCAAAAAGGATGCTTTCCCACTAAAATCTCTGGCTATTTAGAGTAGAACTCTGCCCTTTATACTAGTTACAGGCAGTTTTTTGCATCCAAAAGCTTTGGTTGGAGTTTTACACACATTTGCAGTTTTTTATTGCTTAAAAACGCTTCCCAGCGCCTGCTGTACACGTTTTCTATTTTGACTCATAACTTCAAAAAGGATGCTTTCCCACTAAAATCTCTGGCTATTTAGAGTAGAACTCTGCCCTTTATACTAGTTACAGGCAGTTTTTTGCATCCAAAAGCTTTGGTTGGAGTTTTACACACATTTGCAGTTTTTTATTGCTTAAAAACGCTTCCCAGCGCCTGCTGTACACGTTTTCTATTTTGACTCATAACTTCAAAAAGGATGCTTTCCCACTAAAATCTCTGGCTATTTAGAGTAGAACTCTGCCCTTTATACTAGTTACAGGCAGTTTTTTTGCATCCAAAAGCTTTGGTTGGAGTTTTACACACATTTGCAGTTTTTTATTGCTTAAAAACGCTTCCCAGCGCCTGGCTGTACACTTTTTTATTTTGACTCATAACTTCAAAAAGGATGCTTTCCCACTAAAATCTCTGGCTATTTAGAGTAGAACTCTGCCCTTTATACTAGTTACAGGCAGTTTTTTGCATCCAAAAGCTTTGGTTGGAGTTTTACACACATTTGCAGTTTTTTATTGCTTAAAAACGCTTCCCAGCGCCTGCTGTACACGTTTTCTATTTTGACTCATAACTTCAAAAAGGATGCTTTCCCACTAAAATCTCTGGCTATTTAGAGTAGAACTCTGCCCTTTATACTAGTTACAGGCAGTTTTTTGCATCCAAAAGCTTTGGTTGGAGTTTTACACACATTTGCAGTTTTTTATTGCTTAAAAACGCTTCCCAGCGCCTGCTGTACACGTTTTTCTATTTTGACTCATAACTTCAAAAAGGATGCTTTCCCACTAAAATCTCTGGCTATTTAGAGTAGAACTCTGCCCTTTATACTAGTTACAGGCAGTTTTTTGCATCCAAAAGCTTTGGTTGGAGTTTTACACACATTTGCAGTTTTTTATTGCTTAAAAACGCTTCCCAGCGCCTGCTGTACACGTTTTCTATTTTGACTCATAACTTCAAAAAGGATGCTTTCCCACTAAAATCTCTGGCTATTTAGAGTAGAACTCTGCCCTTTATACTAGTTACAGGCAGTTTTTTGCATCCAAAAGCTTTGGTTGGAGTTTTACACACATTTGCAGTTTTTTATTGCTTAAAAACGCTTCCCAGCGCCTGCTGTACACGTTTTTCTATTTTGACTCATAACTTCAAAAAGGATGCTTTCCCACTAAAATCTCTGGCTATTTAGAGTAGAACTCTGCCCTTTATACTAGTTACAGGCAGTTTTTTGCATCCAAAAGCTTTGGTTGGAGTTTTACACACATTTGCAGTTTTTTATTGCTTAAAAACGCTTCCCAGCGCCTGCTGTACACGTTTTCTATTTTGACTCATAACTTCAAAAAGGATGCTTTCCCACTAAAATCTCTGGCTATTTAGAGTAGAACTCTGCCCTTTATACTAGTTACAGGCAGTTTTTTGCATCCAAAAGCTTTGGTTGGAGTTTTACACACATTTGCAGTTTTTTATTGCTTAAAAACGCTTCCCAGCGCCTGCTGTACACGTTTTCTATTTTGACTCATAACTTCAAAAAGGATGCTTTCCCACTAAAATCTCTGGCTATTTAGAGTAGAACTCTGCCCTTTATACTAGTTACAGGCAGTTTTTTTGCATCCAAAAGCTTTGGTTGGAGTTTTACACACATTTGCAGTTTTTTATTGCTTAAAAACGCTTCCCAGCGCCTGCTGTACACGTTTTCTATTTTGACTCATAACTTCAAAAAGGATGCTTTCCCACTAAAATCTCTGGCTATTTAGAGTAGAACTCTGCCCTTTATACTAGTTACAGGCAGTTTTTTGCATCCAAAAGCTTTGGTTGGAGTTTTACACACATTTGCAGTTTTTTATTGCTTAAAAACGCTTCCCAGCGCCTGCTGTACACGTTTTCTATTTTGACTCATAACTTCAAAAAGGATGCTTTCCCACTAAAATCTCTGGCTATTTAGAGTAGAACTCTGCCCTTTATACTAGTTACAGGCAGTTTTTTGCATCCAAAAGCTTTGGTTGGAGTTTTACACACATTTGCAGTTTTTTATTGCTTAAAAACGCTTCCCAGCGCCTGCTGTACACGTTTTCTATTTTGACTCATAACTTCAAAAAGGATGCTTTCCCACTAAAATCTCTGGCTATTTAGAGTAGAACTCTGCCCTTTATACTAGTTACAGGCAGTTTTTTGCATCCAAAAGCTTTGGTTGGAGTTTTACACACATTTGCAGTTTTTTATTGCTTAAAAACGCTTCCCAGCGCCTGCTGTACACGTTTTCTATTTTGACTCATAACTTCAAAAAGGATGCTTTCCCACTAAAATCTCTGGCTATTTAGAGTAGAACTCTGCCCTTTATACTAGTTACAGGCAGTTTTTTGCATCCAAAAGCTTTGGTTGGAGTTTTACACACATTTGCAGTTTTTTATTGCTTAAAAACGCTTCCCAGCGCCTGCTGTACACGTTTTCTATTTTGACTCATAACTTCAAAAAGGATGCTTTCCCACTAAAATCTCTGGCTATTTAGAGTAGAACTCTGCCCTTTATACTAGTTACAGGCAGTTTTTTGCATCCAAAAGCTTTGGTTGGAGTTTTACACACATTTGCAGTTTTTTATTGCTTAAAAACGCTTCCCAGCGCCTGCTGTACACGTTTTTCTATTTTGACTCATAACTTCAAAAAGGATGCTTTCCCACTAAAATCTCTGGCTATTTAGAGTAGAACTCTGCCCTTTATACTAGTTACAGGCAGTTTTTTGCATCCAAAAGCTTTGGTTGGAGTTTTACACACATTTGCAGTTTTTTATTGCTTAAAAACGCTTCCCAGCGCCTGCTGTACACGTTTTCTATTTTGACTCATAACTTCAAAAAGGATGCTTTCCCACTAAAATCTCTGGCTATTTAGAGTAGAACTCTGCCCTTTATACTAGTTACAGGCAGTTTTTTGCATCCAAAAGCTTTGGTTGGAGTTTTACACACATTTGCAGTTTTTTATTGCTTAAAAACGCTTCCCAGCGCCTGCTGTACACGTTTTCTATTTTGACTCATAACTTCAAAAAGGATGCTTTCCCACTAAAATCTCTGGCTATTTAGAGTAGAACTCTGCCCTTTATACTAGTTACAGGCAGTTTTTTGCATCCAAAAGCTTTGGTTGGAGTTTTACACACATTTGCAGTTTTTTATTGCTTAAAAACGCTTCCCAGCGCCTGCTGTACACGTTTTCTATTTTGACTCATAACTTCAAAAAGGATGCTTTCCCACTAAAATCTCTGGCTATTTAGAGTAGAACTCTGCCCTTTATACTAGTTACAGGCAGTTTTTTGCATCCAAAAGCTTTGGTTGGAGTTTTACACACATTTGCAGTTTTTTATTGCTTAAAAACGCTTCCCAGCGCCTGCTGTACACGTTTTCTATTTTGACTCATAACTTCAAAAAGGATGCTTTCCCACTAAAATCTCTGGCTATTTAGAGTAGAACTCTGCCCTTTATACTAGTTACAGGCAGTTTTTTTGCATCCAAAAGCTTTGGTTGGAGTTTTACACACATTTGCAGTTTTTTATTGCTTAAAAACGCTTCCCAGCGCCTGCTGTACACGTTTTCTATTTTGACTCATAACTTCAAAAAGGATGCTTTCCCACTAAAATCTCTGGCTATTTAGAGTAGAACTCTGCCCTTTATACTAGTTACAGGCAGTTTTTTTGCATCCAAAAGCTTTGGTTGGAGTTTTACACACATTTGCAGTTTTTTATTGCTTAAAAACGCTTCCCAGCGCCTGCTGTACACGTTTTTCTATTTTGACTCATAACTTCAAAAAGGATGCTTTCCCACTAAAATCTCTGGCTATTTAGAGTAGAACTCTGCCCTTTATACTAGTTACAGGCAGTTTTTTGCATCCAAAAGCTTTGGTTGGAGTTTTACACACATTTGCAGTTTTTTATTGCTTAAAAACGCTTCCCAGCGCCTGCTGTACACGTTTTCTATTTTGACTCATAACTTCAAAAAGGATGCTTTCCCACTAAAATCTCTGGCTATTTAGAGTAGAACTCTGCCCTTTATACTAGTTACAGGCAGTTTTTTTGCATCCAAAAGCTTTGGTTGGAGTTTTACACACATTTGCAGTTTTTTATTGCTTAAAAACGCTTCCCAGCGCCTGCTGTACACGTTTTCTATTTTGACTCATAACTTCAAAAAGGATGCTTTCCCACTAAAATCTCTGGCTATTTAGAGTAGAACTCTGCCCTTTATACTAGTTACAGGCAGTTTTTTGCATCCAAAAGCTTTGGTTGGAGTTTTACACACATTTGCAGTTTTTTATTGCTTAAAAACGCTTCCCAGCGCCTGCTGTACACTGTTTTCTATTTTGACTCATAACTTCAAAAAGGATGCTTTCCCACTAAAATCTCTGGCTATTTAGAGTAGAACTCTGCCCTTTATACTAGTTACAGGCAGTTTTTTGCATCCAAAAGCTTTGGTTGGAGTTTTACACACATTTGCAGTTTTTTATTGCTTAAAAACGCTTCCCAGCGCCTGCTGTACACGTTTTTCTATTTTGACTCATAACTTCAAAAAGGATGCTTTCCCACTAAAATCTCTGGCTATTTAGAGTAGAACTCTGCCCTTTATACTAGTTACAGGCAGTTTTTTGCATCCAAAAGCTTTGGTTGGAGTTTTACACACATTTGCAGTTTTTTATTGCTTAAAAACGCTTCCCAGCGCCTGCTGTACACGTTTTCTATTTTGACTCATAACTTCAAAAAGGATGCTTTCCCACTAAAATCTCTGGCTATTTAGAGTAGAACTCTGCCCTTTATACTAGTTACAGGCAGTTTTTTGCATCCAAAAGCTTTGGTTGGAGTTTTACACACATTTGCAGTTTTTTATTGCTTAAAAACGCTTCCCAGCGCCTGGCTGTACACGTTTTCTATTTTGACTCATAACTTCAAAAAGGATGCTTTCCCACTAAAATCTCTGGCTATTTAGAGTAGAACTCTGCCCTTTATACTAGTTACAGGCAGTTTTTTGCATCCAAAAGCTTTGGTTGGAGTTTTACACACATTTGCAGTTTTTTATTGCTTAAAAACGCTTCCCAGCGCCTGCTGTACACGTTTTCTATTTTGACTCATAACTTCAAAAAGGATGCTTTCCCACTAAAATCTCTGGCTATTTAGAGTAGAACTCTGCCCTTTATACTAGTTACAGGCAGTTTTTTGCATCCAAAAGCTTTGGTTGGAGTTTTACACACATTTGCAGTTTTTTATTGCTTAAAAACGCTTCCCAGCGCCTGCTGTACACGTTTTCTATTTTGACTCATAACTTCAAAAAGGATGCTTTCCCACTAAAATCTCTGGCTATTTAGAGTAGAACTCTGCCCTTTATACTAGTTACAGGCAGTTTTTTGCATCCAAAAGCTTTGGTTGGAGTTTTACACACATTTGCAGTTTTTTATTGCTTAAAAACGCTTCCCAGCGCCTGCTGTACACGTTTTCTATTTTGACTCATAACTTCAAAAAGGATGCTTTCCCACTAAAATCTCTGGCTATTTAGAGTAGAACTCTGCCCTTTATACTAGTTACAGGCAGTTTTTTGCATCCAAAAGCTTTGGTTGGAGTTTTACACACATTTGCAGTTTTTTATTGCTTAAAAACGCTTCCCAGCGCCTGCTGTACACGTTTTCTATTTTGACTCATAACTTCAAAAAGGATGCTTTCCCACTAAAATCTCTGGCTATTTAGAGTAGAACTCTGCCCTTTATACTAGTTACAGGCAGTTTTTTGCATCCAAAAGCTTTGGTTGGAGTTTTACACACATTTGCAGTTTTTTATTGCTTAAAAACGCTTCCCAGCGCCTGCTGTACACTTTTTCTATTTTGACTCATAACTTCAAAAAGGATGCTTTCCCACTAAAATCTCTGGCTATTTAGAGTAGAACTCTGCCCTTTATACTAGTTACAGGCAGTTTTTTTGCATCCAAAAGCTTTGGTTGGAGTTTTACACACATTTGCAGTTTTTTATTGCTTAAAAACGCTTCCCAGCGCCTGCTGTACACGTTTTCTATTTTGACTCATAACTTCAAAAAGGATGCTTTCCCACTAAAATCTCTGGCTATTTAGAGTAGAACTCTGCCCTTTATACTAGTTACAGGCAGTTTTTTGCATCCAAAAGCTTTGGTTGGAGTTTTACACACATTTGCAGTTTTTTATTGCTTAAAAACGCTTCCCAGCGCCTGCTGTACACGTTTTTCTATTTTGACTCATAACTTCAAAAAGGATGCTTTCCCACTAAAATCTCTGGCTATTTAGAGTAGAACTCTGCCCTTTATACTAGTTACAGGCAGTTTTTTGCATCCAAAAGCTTTGGTTGGAGTTTTACACACATTTGCAGTTTTTATTGCTTAAAAACGCTTCCCAGCGCCTGCTGTACACTTTTTCTATTTTGACTCATAACTTCAAAAAGGATGCTTTCCCACTAAAATCTCTGGCTATTTAGAGTAGAACTCTGCCCTTTATACTAGTTACAGGCAGTTTTTTTGCATCCAAAAGCTTTGGTTGGAGTTTTACACACATTTGCAGTTTTTTATTGCTTAAAAACGCTTCCCAGCGCCTGCTGTACACGTTTTCTATTTTGACTCATAACTTCAAAAAGGATGCTTTCCCACTAAAATCTCTGGCTATTTAGAGTAGAACTCTGCCCTTTATACTAGTTACAGGCAGTTTTTTGCATCCAAAAGCTTTGGTTGGAGTTTTACACACATTTGCAGTTTTTTATTGCTTAAAAACGCTTCCCAGCGCCTGCTGTACACGTTTTTCTATTTTGACTCATAACTTCAAAAAGGATGCTTTCCCACTAAAATCTCTGGCTATTTAGAGTAGAACTCTGCCCTTTATACTAGTTACAGGCAGTTTTTTGCATCCAAAAGCTTTGGTTGGAGTTTTACACACATTTGCAGTTTTTTATTGCTTAAAAACGCTTCCCAGCGCCTGCTGTACACTTTTTTCTATTTTGACTCATAACTTCAAAAAGGATGCTTTCCCACTAAAATCTCTGGCTATTTAGAGTAGAACTCTGCCCTTTATACTAGTTACAGGCAGTTTTTTGCATCCAAAAGCTTTGGTTGGAGTTTTACACACATTTGCAGTTTTTTATTGCTTAAAAACGCTTCCCAGCGCCTGCTGTACACGTTTTCTATTTTGACTCATAACTTCAAAAAGGATGCTTTCCCACTAAAATCTCTGGCTATTTAGAGTAGAACTCTGCCCTTTATACTAGTTACAGGCAGTTTTTTGCATCCAAAAGCTTTGGTTGGAGTTTTACACACATTTGCAGTTTTTTATTGCTTAAAAACGCTTCCCAGCGCCTGCTGTACACGTTTTTCTATTTTGACTCATAACTTCAAAAAGGATGCTTTCCCACTAAAATCTCTGGCTATTTAGAGTAGAACTCTGCCCTTTATACTAGTTACAGGCAGTTTTTTGCATCCAAAAGCTTTGGTTGGAGTTTTACACACATTTGCAGTTTTTTATTGCTTAAAAACGCTTCCCAGCGCCTGCTGTACACGTTTTCTATTTTGACTCATAACTTCAAAAAGGATGCTTTCCCACTAAAATCTCTGGCTATTTAGAGTAGAACTCTGCCCTTTATACTAGTTACAGGCAGTTTTTTTGCATCCAAAAGCTTTGGTTGGAGTTTTACACACATTTGCAGTTTTTTATTGCTTAAAAACGCTTCCCAGCGCCTGCTGTACACGTTTTCTATTTTGACTCATAACTTCAAAAAGGATGCTTTCCCACTAAAATCTCTGGCTATTTAGAGTAGAACTCTGCCCTTTATACTAGTTACAGGCAGTTTTTTGCATCCAAAAGCTTTGGTTGGAGTTTTACACACATTTGCAGTTTTTTATTGCTTAAAAACGCTTCCCAGCGCCTGCTGTACACGTTTTCTATTTTGACTCATAACTTCAAAAAGGATGCTTTCCCACTAAAATCTCTGGCTATTTAGAGTAGAACTCTGCCCTTTATACTAGTTACAGGCAGTTTTTTGCATCCAAAAGCTTTGGTTGGAGTTTTACACACATTTGCAGTTTTTTATTGCTTAAAAACGCTTCCCAGCGCCTGCTGTACACGTTTTCTATTTTGACTCATAACTTCAAAAAGGATGCTTTCCCACTAAAATCTCTGGCTATTTAGAGTAGAACTCTGCCCTTTATACTAGTTACAGGCAGTTTTTTGCATCCAAAAGCTTTGGTTGGAGTTTTACACACATTTGCAGTTTTTTATTGCTTAAAAACGCTTCCCAGCGCCTGCTGTACACGTTTTCTATTTTGACTCATAACTTCAAAAAGGATGCTTTCCCACTAAAATCTCTGGCTATTTAGAGTAGAACTCTGCCCTTTATACTAGTTACAGGCAGTTTTTTGCATCCAAAAGCTTTGGTTGGAGTTTTACACACATTTGCAGTTTTTTATTGCTTAAAAACGCTTCCCAGCGCCTGCTGTACACGTTTTCTATTTTGACTCATAACTTCAAAAAGGATGCTTTCCCACTAAAATCTCTGGCTATTTAGAGTAGAACTCTGCCCTTTATACTAGTTACAGGCAGTTTTTTGCATCCAAAAGCTTTGGTTGGAGTTTTACACACATTTGCAGTTTTTTATTGCTTAAAAACGCTTCCCAGCGCCTGCTGTACACTTTTTCTATTTTGACTCATAACTTCAAAAAGGATGCTTTCCCACTAAAATCTCTGGCTATTTAGAGTAGAACTCTGCCCTTTATACTAGTTACAGGCAGTTTTTTGCATCCAAAAGCTTTGGTTGGAGTTTTACACACATTTGCAGTTTTTTATTGCTTAAAAACGCTTCCCAGCGCCTGCTGTACACGTTTTCTATTTTGACTCATAACTTCAAAAAGGATGCTTTCCCACTAAAATCTCTGGCTATTTAGAGTAGAACTCTGCCCTTTATACTAGTTACAGGCAGTTTTTTGCATCCAAAAGCTTTGGTTGGAGTTTTACACACATTTGCAGTTTTTTATTGCTTAAAAACGCTTCCCAGCGCCTGCTGTACACGTTTTCTATTTTGACTCATAACTTCAAAAAGGATGCTTTCCCACTAAAATCTCTGGCTATTTAGAGTAGAACTCTGCCCTTTATACTAGTTACAGGCAGTTTTTTGCATCCAAAAGCTTTGGTTGGAGTTTTACACACATTTGCAGTTTTTTATTGCTTAAAAACGCTTCCCAGCGCCTGCTGTACACGTTTTTCTATTTTGACTCATAACTTCAAAAAGGATGCTTTCCCACTAAAATCTCTGGCTATTTAGAGTAGAACTCTGCCCTTTATACTAGTTACAGGCAGTTTTTTGCATCCAAAAGCTTTGGTTGGAGTTTTACACACATTTGCAGTTTTTTATTGCTTAAAAACGCTTCCCAGCGCCTGCTGTACACGTTTTCTATTTTGACTCATAACTTCAAAAAGGATGCTTTCCCACTAAAATCTCTGGCTATTTAGAGTAGAACTCTGCCCTTTATACTAGTTACAGGCAGTTTTTTGCATCCAAAAGCTTTGGTTGGAGTTTTACACACATTTGCAGTTTTTTATTGCTTAAAAACGCTTCCCAGCGCCTGCTGTACACGTTTTCTATTTTGACTCATAACTTCAAAAAGGATGCTTTCCCACTAAAATCTCTGGCTATTTAGAGTAGAACTCTGCCCTTTATACTAGTTACAGGCAGTTTTTTTGCATCCAAAAGCTTTGGTTGGAGTTTTACACACATTTGCAGTTTTTTATTGCTTAAAAACGCTTCCCAGCGCCTGCTGTACACGTTTTTCTATTTTGACTCATAACTTCAAAAAGGATGCTTTCCCACTAAAATCTCTGGCTATTTAGAGTAGAACTCTGCCCTTTATACTAGT
>NC_084535.1:85729-100729 GCF_024500275.1 Phycodurus eques
CTCTTCTCTCTCTTCTCTCTTCTCTTCTCTCTTCTCTCTCTCTCTCTTCTCTTCTCTCTTCTCTCTCTCTCTTCTTCTCTCTCTTCTCTTCTCTCTCTCTTCTCTCTCTTCTCTCTTCTCTCTCTTCTCTTCTCTCTCTCTTCTCTCTCTTCTCTCTCTCTCTTCTCTTCTCTCTCTTCTCTCTTCTTCTCTCTTCTCTCTCTTCTCTCTCTTCTCTCTCTTCTCTCTCTTCTTCTCTCTTCTCTCTCTTCTCTCTCTCTTCTTCTCTCTTTCTCTCTCTTCTCTCTTCTCTTCTCTCTCTCTCTTCTTCTCTTCTCTCTCTTCTCTCTCTTCTCTCTTCTCTCTTCTCTCTTCTCTCTTCTTCTCTCTCTCTTCTCTCTTCTCTTCTCTTCTCTCTCTCTTCTCTCTTCTTCTCTCTTCTCTCTCTCTTCTCTTCTCTCTCTTCTCTCTTCTCTTCTCTCTCTTCTCTCTCTCTCTTCTCTCTCTTCTCTCTCTCTTCTCTCTCTCTTCTCTCTTCTCTTCTCTTCTCTCTCTCTCTTCTTCTCTCTTCTCTCTCTCTCTTCTCTCTTCTCTCTCTTCTTCTCTCTCTTCTCTCTCTCTCTCTTCTCTTCTTCTCTCTCTCTTCTCTCTTCTCTCTCTTCTCTTCTCTCTTCTCTTCTCTCTCTCTTCTTCTCTCTCTCTTCTCTCTCTCTTCTCTCTTCTCTCTTCTCTTCTCTCTCTTCTCTTCTTCTTCTCTCTTCTCTCTCTCTCTCTTCTCTCTTCTCTTCTCTTCTCTTCTCTCTTCTTCTCTCTTCTCTCTCTTCTCTTCTCTCTCTCTTCTTCTCTTCTCTCTCTTCTCTCTCTCTCTCTTCTCTTCTTCTCTTCTCTCTTCTCTTCTCTCTCTTCTCTTCTCTCTTCTCTCTCTCTTCTCTTCTCTCTCTCTTCTCTCTCTTCTCTTCTTCTCTCTTCTCTCTCTTCTCTCTTCTCTCTTCTCTTCTCTTCTCTCTTCTCTCTCTCTCTTCTTCTCTCTCTTCTCTCTTCTCTCTCTTCTCTTCTCTCTTCTCTTCTCTCTCTTCTCTCTCTCTTCTCTTCTCTCTTCTTCTCTCTTCTCTCTCTTCTCTTCTCTCTCTTCTCTCTTCTCTTCTTTCTCTCTCTCTTCTCTCTTCTCTCTTCTTCTCTCTTCTCTCTCTTCTCTCTCTTCTCTTCTTCTCTCTCTCTTCTCTCTCTTCTCTTCTTCTCTCTCTCTCTTCTCTCTCTTCTTCTCTCTTCTCTTCTCTCTCTCTCTTCTTCTCTCTCTCTCTCTTCTTCTTCTCTCTTCTCTCTCTTCTCTCTCTTCTCTTCTTCTCTCTTCTCTTCTCTCTTCTCTCTTCTCTCTTCTTCTCTTCTCTCTTCTCTTCTCTTCTCTCTTCTTCTCTTCTCTCTCTTCTCTCTCTTCTCTTCTCTCTCTTCTCTTCTCTCTCTTCTCTCTTCTCTCTCTTCTCTTCTCTCTCTTCTTCTCTCTCTTCTCTCTCTCTTCTTCTCTCTCTTCTCTCTTCTCTTCTTCTCTCTCTCTTCTCTCTCTTCTTCTCTCTTCTCTCTTCTCTCTCTTCTCTCTTCTCTCTTCTTCTCTCTTCTCTTCTCTTCTCTCTCTTCTCTTCTCTCTCTTCTCTTCTCTCTTCTTCTCTCTCTTCTTTCTCTTCTCTTCTCTCTCTTCTCTTCTCTTCTCTCTCTCTTCTTCTCTCTTCTCTCTTCTTCTCTTCTCTCTCTCTCTTCTCTCTCTTCTCTTCTCTCTCTCTCTCTTTCTCTTCTTCTCTCTTCTCTCTTCTCTCTTCTCTCTTCTCTTCTCTCTCTTCTCTCTTCTCTTCTCTCTTCTCTCTTCTCTTCTTCTCTCTTCTCTCTCTTCTCTCTCTTCTCTTCTTCTCTCTTCTTCTCTTCTCTTCTTCTCTCTCTTCTCTCTTCTCTTCTCTCTTCTTTCTCTCTCTCTTCTCTCTCTTCTCTTCTCTCTCTCTTCTTCTCTTCTCTTCTTCTCTCTCTTCTCTCTTCTTCTCTCTTCTCTCTCTCTCTTCTTCTCTCTCTCTCTTCTCTTCTTCTTCTCTCTTCTCTTCTCTCTTCTCTCTCTTCTCTCTCTTCTTCTTCTCTCTTCTCTCTCTCTTCTCTCTCTTCTCTCTCTTCTCTCTTCTCTCTTCTTCTTCTCTCTTCTCTTCTTCTCTCTCTTCTCTTCTCTTCTCTTCTCTCTCTCTTCTCTCTTCTTTCTCTTCTCTTCTCTTCTCTCTTCTTCTCTTCTCTTCTCTCTCCTTCTCTCTTCTCTCTCTCTCTTCTCTCTCTTCTCTTCTCTCTCTTCTCTTTCTCTCTCTTCTTCTCTTCTCTTCTCTCTTCTTCTCTTCTCTCTTCTCTCTCTCTTCTCTTCTCTCTTCTTCTCTTCTCTCTTCTCTCTTCTCTTTCTCTCTCTTCTCTTCTCTCTTCTCTCTCTTCTCTCTTCTCTTCTCTCTCTCTCTCTTTCTTCTCTTCTCTCTTCTCTTCTCTCTCTTCTCTTCTTCTTCTCTCTTCTCTTCTCTCTCTCTTCTTTCTCTCTTCTCTCTCTCTTCTCTTCTCTTCTCTCTTCTCTCTTCTCTTCTTCTTCTCTTCTCTCTCTTCTCTTCTTCTCTCTTCTCTCTCTTTCTCTTCTCTCTCTTCTCTCTCTTCTCTTCTCTTCTTCTCTCTTCTCTCTCTTCTTCTCTCTTCTCTCTCTCTTCTCTCTCTCTTCTTCTCTCTCTTCTCTTCTCTTCTCTTTCTCTCTCTCTTCTCTTCTTCTTCTCTTCTCTTCTTCTCTTCTCTTCTTCTTCTCTTCTCTCTTCTCTCTTCTCTTCTTCTCTCTCTTCTTCTCTCTCTTCTCTCTCTCTCTCTTCTTCTTCTTCTCTTCTCTTCTCTTCTCTCTTCTCTCTCTTCTTCTTTCTCTCTCTTCTCTCTCTTCTTCTCTCTTCTCTCTCTTTCTCTCTTCTTCTTCTCTTCTTTCTCTCTCTTCTCTTCTCTTCTCTCTTCTCTTCTTCTCTCTCTTCTCTTCTCTCTCTTCTCTCTTCTCCTTCTCTTCTCTCTTCTTCTCTCTCTCTCTTCTTCTCTCTTTCTTCTTCTCTTCTCTTCTTCTCTCTCTCTTCTCTTCTTCTCTTCTCTCTTCTTCTTCTTCTCTCTCTTCTTCTTCTCTTCTCTCTCTTCTCTCTTCTCTCTTCTCTCTCTTCTCTCTTCTCTTCTCTTCTCTCTTCTCTTCTCTCTTCTCTCTCTTCTCTTCTTCTTCTCTCTTCTCTCTCTCTTCTCTCTCTTCTCTCTTCTCTTCTTTCTCTCTCTTCTCTCTTCTTCTCTCTTCTTCTCTTCTCTTCTTCTTCTCTTTCTTCTTCTCTCTTCTCTCTCTTCTCTTCTCTCTCTCTTCTTCTCTCTCTTCTCTTCTCTCTTCTCTCTTCTCTCTTTCTTCTCTTCTTCTCTCTCTCTCTTCTCTCTCTTCTCTCTTCTCTTCTCTCTTCTCTTCTCTTCTTCTCTTCTTCTCTCTCTCTCTCTTTCTCTCTTCTCTCTCTTCTCTTCTTCTCTCTCTCTTCTCTCTCTTCTTCTCTCTTCTTCTTTCTCTTCTCTCTTCTTCTCTCTTCTCTTCTCTCTTTCTCTCTCTCTTCTCTTCTCTCTCTTCTCTCTTCTTCTCTCTCTCTTCTCTCTTCTCTCTCTTCTCTTCTTCTCTCTTCTCTCTTCTTCTCTCTTCTCTCTTCTCTCTTCTTCTCTTCTCTCTTTCTCTTCTTCTCTCTTCTCTCTTCTCTCTTCTTCTCTTCTTCTTTCTCTTCTCTTCTTCTCTCTTCTCTCTCTTCTCTTCTTCTCTTCTCTTCTTTCTTCTCTTCTCTCTTCTCTTCTCTCTTCTCTCTTCTTCTCTCTTCTCTCTCTCTCTCTTTCTCTCTCTTCTTCTCTCTCTTCTTCTCTTCTTCTTCTCTCTTCTTCTCTCTTTCTCTTCTTCTCTCTCTCTCTCTTCTCTTCTCTTCTCTTCTCTTCTTCTCTCTTCTTCTCTTCTCTCTCTCTCTTTCTTCTCTCTTTCTCTCTCTCTCTTCTCTTCTTCTCTCTTCTTCTCTCTTCTCTCTTCTCTTCTCTTCTTCTCTCTTCTTCTTCTCTTCTCTTCTTCTCTTCTCTCTTTCTTCTCTCTCTCTTCTTCTTCTCTTCTTCTCTCTTCTTCTTCTTCTCTTCTCTTTCTCTTCTCTCTTCTCTCTCTTCTCTCTCTTCTCTCTTCTCTTCTTTCTTCTCTCTTCTTTCTCTTCTTCTTCTTCTTCTCTCTTCTTCTTCTCTTCTTCTCTTCTTCTCTCTTCTCTTCTCTTCTTCTTCTCTTCTCTCTCTCTCTTCTCTCTCTCTTCTTCTCTCTCTTCTCTTCTCTTCTCTTCTCTTCTCTTCTCTCTTCTTCTTTCTCTTCTCTCTCTTCTCTCTCTCTTTCTCTTCTCTTCTCTTTCTTCTCTTCTCTCCTCTCTTCTTCTTTCTTCTCTCTCTTCTCTCTTTCTCTCTCTTCTTCTTCTCTCTTCTCTTCTTTCTCTTCTCTCTTCTCTCTTCTTCTTCTTTCTCTTCTTCTTCTCTCTTCTTCTCTTCTTCTTCTCTCTTCTTTCTCTCTCTCTCTTCTCTTCTCTTCTTCTCTTCTCTCTTCTCTTCTTCCTCTTCTCTCTCTTCTTCTCTCTTCTCTTCTTCTCTTCTTCTCTCTTCTTCTCTCTTCTCTTCTCTCTTCTCTTCTTCTTCTCTTCTCTCTCTCTTTCTTCTCTTTCTCTCTCTTTCTTCTTTCTCTTCTCTCTTCTTCTCTTCTCTCTTCTTCTCTTTCTCTCTTCTTCTCTTCTCTTCTTCTCTCTTTCTTCTCTTCTTCTCTCTCTTCTCTCTTTCTCTCTCTTCTTCTCTCTCTTCTTCTTCTTCTCTTCTTCTCTCTTCTCTCTTCTCTTCTTTCTCTTCTTCTTCTCTCTTCTCTTCTTCTTCTCTCTCTTCTCTCTCTTCTCTCTTCTCTCTTCTTTCTCTCTTCTTCTCTCTTCTTCTCTTCTCTCTTCTCTTTCTCTTCTCTTCTTCTCTCTCTTTCTTCTTCTCTCTTCTCTTCTTCTTTCTCTCTCTTCTCTTTCTCTCTTCTCTTCTCTTCTTCTCTCTCTTCTTCTTCTCTTCTCTCTTCTTCTTCTCTCTCTTCTCTCTTCTCTTCTCTTTCTCTTCTTCTCTTCTCTCTTCTCTTCTCTCTCTTCTCTTTCTCTCTCTCTTCTTCTCTCTCTCTTTCTTCTCTCTCTTCTCTCTTCTCTTTCTCTCTCTTCTTCTTCTCTTTCTCTTCTCTCTCTTCTTCTCTTCTCTTCTCTCTTCTTCTTCTCTCTTCTTCTCTCTCTTCTCTCTCTCTCTTCTTTCTCTCTTCTTCTCTTCTTCTCTCTTTTCTTCTTCTCTTCTCTCTCTTCTTCTCTCTTCTTTCTCTTCTTCTCTCTTCTCTTCTCTCTCTTCTCTTCTCTCTCTTCTCTTCTTCTCTCTTCTCTCTCTCTCTTCTCTCTTTCTCTTCTTCTCTCTTCTTCTTCTCTTCTCTCTCTTCTTCTCTCTTCTTCTTCTCTTCTCTTTCTCTTTCTCTCTCTTCTTCTCTCTTTCTCTTCTCTTCTTCTTCTCTCTTTCTTCTCTCTTCTCTCTCTCTTCTTCTCTCTCTTCTTTCTCTCTCTCTTCTCTTCTCTTTCTCTCTTCTCTCTTCTTCTTCTCTCTTTCTTCTTCTCTTCTTCTTCTTCTCTTCTTCTCTTTCTTCTCTTCTCTCTCTCTCTCTTCTCTTCTCTTCTCTCTTCTTCTTCTCTCTCTTCTTCTTCTTCTTCTCTCTTCTCTTCTCTCTTTTCTCTTCTCTCTCTTCTCTTCTCTCTTCTCTTCTTCTCTCTTTCTTCTTCTTCTCTTCTCTTCTCTCTTCTCTCTCTTCTCTTCTCTTCTTCTTCTTCTTTCTTCTCTCTTCTCTCTTCTCTCTTCTTCTCTCTTTCTTTCTCTCTCCTTCTTTCTCTTCTCCTCTTTCTTCTTCTTCTTCTTCCTTCTTCTCTCTCTTCTCTCTTTCTCTTCTTTCTCTCTTCTCTTCTTCTCTTCTCTCTCTTCTCTCTCTCTTCTCTTCTTCTCTTCTCTTCTTCTTCTCTCTCTCTTTCTCTCTCTCTTCTTCTCTCTTCTTCTCTTCTCTTCTCTTCTTCTCTCTCTTCTTCTCTCTTCTTCTTTCTCTTCTTCTTCTCTCTTCTCTCTTCTCTCTCTTCTCTTCTCTCTCTTTCTTCTCTCTCTCTTCTCTTCTCTCTCTTCCTTCTCTCTTCTTCTTCTTCTTCTTCTCTTCTCTCTCTCTTCTCTTCTTCTCTTCTCCTTCTTTCTCTTCTCTCTTCTTCTTCTCTCTTCTCTCTCTTCTCTTCTTCTTCTCTTCTCTTCTCTCCTTCTCTTCTTCTTCTCTCTCTTCTCCTCTTCTCTCCTCTCTTCTTTCTCTTCTCTCTTCTCTCTTCTTCTCTCTCTCTTCTCTTTCTCTCTTCTTCTTCTTCTCTCTTCTTCTCTCTTCTTCTCTCTCTTCTTCTTCTTCTCTCTTTCTCTTCTTCTTTCTCTTCTCTTCTCTCTCTTCTTCTTTCTTCTCTCTTCTCTTCTTCTCTCTTCTTCTCTCTTCTTCTTCTTTCTTCTTCTCTTTCTCTCTCTTCTCTCTCCTCTCTTCTTCTTCTCTTCTCTTCTCTCTCTCTTCTTTCTCTCTTTCTTCTTCTCTTCTTCTTCTCTTCTCTCTTCTCTTTCTCTCTCTTCTCTTCTTTCTCTCTTCTCTTCTTTCTCTCTCTTCTCTCTTCTCTCTCTCTCTCTCTTCTCTCTTCTCTCTCTTCTCTCTTCTTCTTTCTCTTCTCTTCTTCTTCTTCTTCTCTCTCTTCTTCTCTTCTTCTCTCTTCTTCTTCTCTCTCTTTCTTCTCTCTTCTCTCTTCTCTCTCTCTTCTTCTCTTTCTTTCTCTCTCTCTTTCTCTCTTCTTCTTCTCTTCTCTTCTTCTTCTCTTCTCTTCTCTTCTTCTCTTCTCTTCTTCTCTTCTTCTCTTCTTCTCTTCTTCTCTCTTCTCTCTTTCTTCTCTATCTTCTTTCTCTTCTCTCTTCTCTTCTTCTTCTCTCTTCTTCTTCTTCTTTCTTCTTCTCTTCTTCCTTCTCTTCTCTTCTTCTCTCTCTCTCTTCTTCTTCTCTCTCTCTTTCTTCTCTCTTCTTTCTTCTCTTCTCTTTCTCTCTCTCTCTTTTCTTCTCTTCTTTCTCTCTCTTTCTCTTCTCTTCTCTTCTCTCTCTTCTTCTCTTCTCTTCTCTCCTCTCTTCTCTCTCTTCTTCTCTTCTTCTCTCTCTCTTCTCTTCTTTCTCTTCTTCTCTTTCTTCTTCTTCTCTTCTCTCTTCTCTCTCTTTCTCTTCTCTCTTCTTCTCTCTCTCTTCTTCTCTCTCTTCTCTTCTTCTCTTCTCTTCTCTTCTTTCTCTCTTCCTTCTTCTCTTCTTCTCTCTCTCTTCTTCTTCTCTTCTCTTCTTCTCTCTTCTCTCTCTTCTTCTTTCTCTCTTCTCTTCTCTCTTTCTTCTCTCTCTTCTCTCTTCTTCTTCTCTTTCTCTCTCTCTCTCTTCTCTCTCTTCTTTCTCTTTCTTCTCTTCTTCTCTCTTTCTTCTCTTCTTCTCTCTCTCTTCTCTCTCTTTCTCTCTCTTCTCTTCTTCTTTCTCTCTCTTCTCTCTCTTCTCTTCTTCTCTTCTCTCTCTTCTCTTCTTCTCTTCTCTCTCTCTCTCTTCTTCTCTCTTCTCTCTTCTTCTCTCTCTTCTTTCTCTCTCTCTCTTCTTCTCTTCCTTCTCTCTCTTCTTCTTCTCCTTCTTCTTTCTTCTCTCTTCTCTCTTCTCTTCTTTCTTCTTCTCTTCTCTCTTCTCTTCTTCTTCTCTCCTTTCTTTCTCTCTCTCTCTCTTCTCTCTCTTCTTCTTCTTCTTTCTCCTCTCTCTTCTCTCTCTCTTCTTCTCTCTCTTCTCTTCTCCTCTCTTCTCTTTCTCTTCTTCTTCTCTCTCTCTCTCTTCTCTTCTCTTCTTCTTTCTTCTTCTCTCGTCTTCTCTTCTTCTCTTCTTCTTCTTTCTCTCTTTCTCTTCTCTTCTCTCTTCTTCTTCTCTTCTTCCTTCTCTTCTTCTTCTTCTCTATCTTCTCTCTTCTTTCTTCTCTCTCTTCTCTCTCTCTTTCTTCTTCTCTCTTCTTTCTCTTTCTTCTTCTCTTCTTCTCTTCTTCTCTCTTTCTCTCTTCTCTCTCTCTCTCTTCTTCTCTCTCTTCTCTCTTCCTCTTCTCTCTTCTCTTTCTTCTCTTCTCTCTCTTCTCTTTCTCTTCTTCTCTCTTCTCTCTCTTCTCTCTTCTCTTCTCTCTCTTCTTCTCCTCTCTCTTCTTCTTCTTCTTCTTTCTCTTTCTCTCTCTTCTCTTCTCTCTCTCTCTTCTCTTCTCTCTTCTCCTCTTCTCTCTTCTCTCTCTCTCTTCTTCTTCTCTCTTCTTCTCTCTTCTTCTTCTTCTCTTCTCTCTTCTTCTTCTCTCTCTTCTCTTCTTTCTCTCTTCTCTCTTCTCTTCTCTTCTTCTCTTTCTTCTCTCTTCTCTCTCTCTTTCCTCTCTCTCTTCTTCTCTCTTCTCTTTCTCTCTCTCTCTTCTCTCTCTTCTTCTCTCTTCTCTTTCTTCTCTCTTCTCTCTTCTCTTCTTCTCTCTCTTCTCTCTCTCTCTTCTCTCTCTTCTCTTCTTCTCTCTCTTCTCTTCTCTTCTTCTCTTTCTCTCTCTTCTTCTCTCTCTTCTCTCTTCTCTCTCTTCTCTCTCTCTTCTCTCTTCTTCTCTCTCTTCTTTCTTCTTCTCTCTCTCTTCTTCTTCTCTCTTCTTCTCTCTCTTCTTCTCTTCCTTTCTCTCTTCTCTTCTCTTCTCTTCTCTCTCTCTCTCTTCTTCTCTTCTCTCTTCTCTCTCTCTTCTCTCTCTTCTTCTTCTCTTCTTCTCTTCTCTCTTCTCTCTTCTCTCTTCTTCTCTCTTCTCTCTTCTTCTCTCTCTCCTTCTCTCTTCTCTTCTTCTCTTCTCTTCTCTCTTCTCTCTCTCTTCTTCTCTTCTTTCTCTCTCCTTCTCTCTTCTTTCTCTCCTTTTCTTCTCTCTTCTTCTCTCTCTCTTCTTTCTCTCCTCTCTCTCTTCTTCTTTCTCTTCTTCTCTTCTTCTTCTCTTCTCTCTCTTCTTCTTTTCTCTTCCTTCTCTTCTTTCTCTCTCTCTTCTCTTTCTTCTCTCTCTTCTCCTCTCTCTCTTCTCTTCTCTTCTTCTCTTCTCTTCTTCTCTCTCTCTTCTCTTCTCTTCTTTCTCTCTTCTTCTCTCTTCTTCTTTCTCTCTTCTCTCTCTTCTTCTCTTCTCTCTCTTCTCTTCTTCTCTCTTCTTCTCTCTCTTCTCTCTTCTCTCTCTCTCTTCTCTTCTTCTCTCTCTCTTCCTTCTCTCTCTTCTCTTCTCTTCTCTCTCTCCTTCTCTCTTTCTCTCTCTCTCTCTTCTTCTCTTCTTCTCTTCTCTCTCTTCTCTCTCTCTTCTTCTCTTCTCTTCTTTCTCTTTCTCTTCTCTCTCTCTTCTCTTCTCTTCTTCTTCTCTTTCTTCTCTCTTCTTCTCTTCTCTCTTCTTCTCTTCTTCTCTTCTTCTCTTTCTCTTTCTTCTTCTCTCTTTCCTTTCTTCTCTCTTCTCTTCTTCTTCTCTCTCTCTTTCTCTTCTTCTTCTTCTCTTCTTCTCTTCTCTTCTTCTTCCTCTCTTCTCTTCTCTCTTCTCTCTCTTCTTCTCTTCTCTTCTCTCTTCTCTATCTCTCTTTCTTCTCCTTTCTCTCTTCTCTTCTTTCTTCTCTCTTCTTCTTCTTCCTCTCTTCTTCTCTCTTCTTTCTCTTCTCTCTCTTCTTCTTCTTCTCTTCTTTCTTTCTCTTTCTCTCTTCTCTTCTTCTTCTCTCTCTTCTTCTCTTCTTCTCTTCTTCTCTTTCTCTTTCTTCTCTTCTCTTCTTCTCTTCTTCTCTCTCTCTCTTCTTCTCTCTTCTTCTTCTCTCTTCTCTTTCTCTTTCTTCTCTCTTCTTCTTCTCTCTCTTCTCTTCTCTTCTCTTCTTCTCTCTTTCTCTCTTCTCTCTCTCTCTCTCTTCTCTCTTCTTTCTCTCTTCTTCCTTCTCTTCTCTCTCTCTCTCTTCTTCTTTCTCTCTCTCTCCTCTTCTCTTCTCTCTTCTCTCTCTTTCTTCTTCTCTCTTCTCTTCTCTCCTTTCTTCTTTCTCTCTTCTTCTCTTCTTCTCTTCTCTCTCTCTTCTCTCTTCTTCTCTTCTTTCTCTCTTTCTCTTCTCTTTCTCTTCTTCTTTTCTTCTCTCTTCCTTCTCTCTTCTCTTCTCTTCTCTTCTCTCTTCTTCCTCTTCTTTTCTTCTCTCTTCTCTCTCTTCTCTTCTCTCTCTTCTCTTTCTCTCTTCTCTTCTCTCTCTCTCTTCTCTCTCTTCTTTCTCTTCTCTTCTTCCCTCTTCCTCTCTTCTTCTCTTCTCTTCTCTCTTCTCTCCTTTCTCCTCTCTCTTCTTCTCTTTCTCTCTCTCTTTCTCTCTTCTTCTTCTCTCTTTCCTCTTCTCTCTCTCTTTCTTCTCTCTCTTCTCTTCTTTCTTCTCTCTTCTTCTTCTCTCTCTCTCTCTTTTCTCTCTTCTTTCTCTCTCTCTTCTCTCTTCTCTCTCTTCTTCTCTCTTCTCTCTCTCTTCTTTCTTTCTTCTTCTTCTCTCTCTCTTCTCTCTCTTCTTCTTCTCTTCTCTCTCTTCTCTGCTTTCTCTCTTCTCTCTCTTCTTCTCTCTTTTCTTTTCCTCTTCTCTTTCTCTCTCTTCTCCTCTCTCTCTTCTTTTCTCTCTCTTCTCTTCTCTCCTTCTCTCCTTTCTTCTCTCTTTCTTCTTCTCTTCTCTCTTCTTCTCTCTCTCTTTCTCTCTCTTCTTTCTTTCTCTTCTTCTTCTTTCTCTTCTTCTCTTTCTCTTCTTCTCTTTCTCTTCTTTCTCTTCTCTCTCTCTTTCTCTCTCTTCTCTCTTCTCTCTCTCTCTCTTCTTCTCTTCTTCTTCTTCTCTCTTCTCTCTTCTCTTCTTCTTCTCTCTCTTCTCTTCTCTCTTCTCTTCTTCTTCTTCTTCTCTCTCTCTCTTTCTTCTTTCTCTCTCTCTTCTTCTTTCTCTCTTCTCTCTTCTTCTCTCTCTTTCTCTCTCTTCTCTTTCTCTCTTCTTCTCTTCTCTTCTCTTCTTCTCTCTCTCTTCTCTTCTCTTCTCTCTTTCTCTTCTCTTCTCTCTTCTTCTCTTCTCTCTTCTTCTCTCTCTCTTTCTCTCTCTTCTTCTCTCTCTTCTTTCTCTCTCTTCCTCTTCTTCTCTCTTCTCTCTTTCTCTCTTCTCTCTCTCTCTCTCTCTCTCTTTCTCTCTTCTCTTTCTTCTCTTCTTCTCTCTTTCTCTCTCTTCTCTTCCTTCCTCTCTTCTCTCTCTCTTCTCTCTCTTTCTCTCTCTCTCTTCTTTCTTCTCTTCTCTCTCTTCTTCTTCTTTCTCCCTCCTCTTTTCTCTCTCTTCTCCTTCTCTCTCTTCTCTCTCTCTTCTTCTCTTTTCTCTCTCTCTTCTTCTCTCTTCCTCTCTTCTCTCTCTTCTCTTCTCTTCTCTCTTTCTTCTCTCTTTCTCTTCTCTCTTCTCTCTCTCTCTCTTCCTTTCTCTTCTCTTCTCCTCTTCTTCTCTTCTCTCTCTTTCCTCTCTTCTCTCTTCTCTCTTTCTCTCTCTCTCTCTCTTCTTCTCCTCTCTTCTCTCTCTTCTTCTCTCTTCTCTCTCTTCTCCTCTTCTCTCTTCTTCTCTCTTTCTCTCTTCCTCTCTCTCTCTTCTCTTCTCTCTTCTTCTTTCTCTCTCTCTTCTCTCTCTCTTTCTCTCTCTCTTCTCTCTTCTCTCTCTCTTCTCTCTTTTCTCCTCTCTTCTCTCTTCCTCTCTTCTTCTCTCTCTCTTCTTTCTCTCTTCTCTCTCTTCTTCTCTCTCTCTCTCCTCTCTTCTTTCTTTCTCTCTTCTCTCTCTCTCTTCTCTCTTTCTCCTCTCTCTTCTTCCTCTTCTTCTCTCTCTCTTCTCTTCTCTTCTTCTTCTTCTCTCTCTTCTCTTCTCTCTTCTTTCTCTTCTCTTTCTCTCTTCTCTCTTCTCTCTTCTCTTCTCTCTTCTCTCTTCTCTCTTCTCTCTTCTCTCTTCTTATTCTCTCTCTCTTTCTCTCTCTCTCTTCTTCCTCTTTCTCTCTCTCTTCTTCTTCTCTTTCTTCTTCTCCTCTCTTTCTCCTTCTCTTCTCTTCTTCTTCTCTCCTCTCTTTCTTCTCTCTCTCTCTTTCTCTCTTCTTCTCTCTCTCTTCTCTCTCTCTTCTCTTTCTCTCTTCTTCTCTTCTCTCTCTCTCTTTCTCCCTCTCTCTCTTCTCTTTCTTCTCTCTCTTTCTCTTCTTCTCTTCTTCCTCTCTTCTCTTTCTTCTCTCTTTCTCTCTTCTCTCTCTCTTCTTCTCTTTCTCTCTTCTCTTCTTTCTCTCTCTTTCTTTCTCTCTTCTCTTCTCTCTTCTTCTCCTCTCTCTTCTCCTCTCTCTCTCTTCTCTTCTTCTCTCCTCTCTTCTCTTCTTCCTCTTTCTCTCTCTTCTCCTTCTCTCTCTCTCTCTTCCTTCTCTTCTCTTCTCTCTTCTCTCTTTCTCTCTCTCTCTTCTTCTCTTCTCTTCTTCTTCTCTCTCCTTCTCTTCTCTCTCTCTCCTCTTCTCTCTCTTCCTCTCTCTACTTCCTCTCTCTTCTCTTCTCTCTTCTCTCTTTCCTCTCTTCTCTCTCCTTCTCTCTCTCTCTTCTTTCTCTTCTCTCTCTTTCTCCTCTTCTCTCTCTTCTCTCTTCCTTCTTCTCTTCCTTCTCTCTTGCTTCTCTCTCTCTTCTCTCTCTCTGCTTCTCTTTCCTCTCTTCTCTCTCTCTTCTTCTCTCTCTTTCTATCTCTCTCTTCTTCTTCTCTTCCTTTCTCTCTTCTTCTTCTTTCTCTCCTCTCCTTCTTTCTCTCTCTCTCTTCTTCTTCTCTCTTCCTTTCTTCTCTCTTCTTTGCTTTCTCTCTCCTTCTCTTCTTTCTCTCTCTTTCTCCTTCTCTCTCCTCTTCTTTCTCTTTTTCTCTTCTTCTCTCTCTTCCTCTCTCTCTTCTCTCTCTCCTCTTTCTCTCTGTTCCTTCTCTCTTCCTCTCTCTCTTCTCTTTCTCTCTCTTTTCTCTCTCTCTCTCTTCTTTTCTCTTTCTCTCTTCTCTTCTCTCGTCCTCTCTCTCTTCTCTTCTCTCTCTTCTTCTCTTCTTCTTCTCTTCTTCTCTTCTCTTCTCTCTTCCTCCTTCTCTCTTTCTTTCTCTTCTCTTTCTTCTCCTTCTTCTCTCCTCTCTCTTTCTCTTCTTTCTCTCTCTCTTCCTTCTTCTTTCTTCTTCTCTTCTCTTCTTCTTCTTCTCTTTCTCTTCTTTTCTTCTTTTCTCTCTCTTCTCTCTCTCTTTCTTCTCCTCTCGGTCTTCTCTTCTCTCTCTTCTCTCTCTTCTCTTTCTTTCTCTCTCTCTCCTTCTCTTTCTCTCTTCTCTTCTTCTCTCTCTCTCTCTCTTTCTCTCTCCTTTCTCTCTCTTCTCTCTCTTTCTCTTCTCTTCTCTCTCTCTCTTTCTCTCTTTCTTCTTTTCTCTCTTCTTTTCTCTCTTCTTCTCTTTTTTCTCTCTCTCTCTTCTCTCTCTTTCTCTCTTTCTTTTCTCTTTCCTCCTCTTTTCTCTTTCTTTCTTCTCTCTTTTTCTCTTCCTTTTCTCTCTCTCTTCTTTCTTCTCCTCTCTTCTCTTCTCTCTTTTCTCTCTTCTTCTCTCTCTTCCTCCTTTCTCTCTCTTTCTCTTCTTTCTTCTCTCTTTTCTCTCTCTCTTCCTTCTCTTCTTCTTCTCTCTTCTCTTTCTTCTCTCTCTTCTCTTCTTCTCTCTCTACTTTCTCTCTCTCTTTCTTTCTCTTCTCTCTTCTTCTTCTCTCTTCTCTCTCTCTTCTTCTCTTTCTCTTTTCTCTTCTTTCTTCTCTCCTTCTCTTCTTCTCTTCTCTCTCTTCTTCTTTCCTTCTCTCTTCTCTCCTTCTCTCTCTCTCTCTTTCTCTCTCTCTCTCTCTCTTCTCTCTTCTTCTCTTCTTTCTTCTCTCTCTTCTCTCTCTCTCTCTTTCTCTTCTTCTCTCTCTTCTCTTCTTTTCTTCTCTCTCTTCTTCTTCCTCTTTCTTTCTTTCTTCTTTCTTTCTCTCTTTCTTCTTCTTTCTTTCTCCTCTCTCTCTTTCTCTCTCCTCTTCTCTCTTCTCTTCTCTCTCCTTCTTTCTCTCTCTCTTCTCTTTCTTTCTATCTCTTCTCTTCTTCTTTCTCTCTTCTCTTCTTTCTCTCTTCTCTTTTCTTCTTTCTCTCTCTTCTCTCTCTTTCTCTCTTCTCTTCTCTCTTCTCTTTCTCTTCTCTTCTTTCTCTTCTCTCTTTCTTCTCTCTTTCTTCTCTTCTTCTTCTCTCTTCTCTCTTTTCTCTCTTCTTCTCTCTCTCTCTCTCTTCTTCTCTCTCTCCTCTTTCTCTTTCTCTTCTTTCTTCTTTCTCTCTCTCTTCTCTTTCTTCTCTCTTTCTCTCTCTCTCTCTCTCGTCTCCTTCTTCTCTCCTCTCTCTCTCTCTCCTCTCTCTCTCTCCTCTTCTCTCTCTCTTCTCTCTCTCTCTCTCTCTTCTCTCTTCTCTCTCTCTTTCTCTCTCTCTTCTCTCTTCTCTCCTTCTCTTCTCTCTCTCTCTCTTCTCTCTCTTCTCTCTCTTCCTCTCTTCTCTCTCTCTCTCTCTTCTTTCTATCTCTTCTCTCTCTCTTTTCGCACTCTCTTCACTTCTCTCTCTCTCTTCTCTCTCTTCTCTCTTCTCTTTCTCGCTCTCTTTCTCTTCTCTCTACTCTCTCTCTTCTCTCTCTTTCTCTCTCTTCTCCTCTTCTCTCTCTCCTCTCTCTCTTTCTTCTCACTCTTCTCTTCTCTTCTCTTCTTCTCTCTCTATCTCTCTCTTCTCTTTCTCTTCTCTCTCTTCTTCTCTCTCTTCTCTTCTCTCTTCTTCTTCTCTTCTCTCTCTCTCTCTTCTTCTCTCTCGCTTCTTCTTCT
>NC_084535.1:108759-135678 GCF_024500275.1 Phycodurus eques
TCGGTGGGAATCCAGCTTTCAGGGGAGGCCTCCCCGAGTCTCTGGACGGCTGTGGGGCCGAACGGTGAGCGTTAAAGCACTTGGTTTCTCTCCAGTAGTAGGCCTTTATTGAGTAAATTGTAACATGACGACCGATGTGATTTTGGCAGGACTTTTTGCGCCTACTTTTCAGCTACTGGGCTAAGATTTGAAACAAACGTTCGGCGGGAATCAAGCTTTCAGGGAAGGCCTCTCCCGAGTCTCTGGACGGCTGTGGGGCCGAACGGCGAGCGTCAAAGCACTCGGTTTCTCTCCAGTAGTCGGCCTTTATTGAGTAAATTGTAAAATGACGACCTATGTAATTTTGCCAGGACTTTTTAGCGCCTACTTTACAGCTACTGGGCTAAGATTTGAAACAAACGATCGGTGGGAATCCAGCTTTCAGAGGAGGCCTCCCCCGAGTCTCTGTACGGCTGTGGGGCCGAGCGGCGAGCGTAATAGCACTCAGTTTCGCTCGAGTACCATGACGACCGATTTGACTTCGGCACAACTTTAGGTCGCTTAATTTCAGCCGAGCGGGCTAGGAATTCACACAGACAAGCCTTGGGAATCCAGCTTTCAAGGGAGGCCTCTTCCAAGCCTCTCGGAGCTCGTGGGGCCGAACGGCGAGCGTCGAAGCACTCTGTTTCGCTCCAGTAGTAGGCCTTTTTTGACTAAATTGTAACATGACAACCTATGTGACTTTGGCAGGACTTTTTAGTGCCTACTTTTGAACTAGTGCGCTAAGATTTGAAACAAACGATCGGTGGGAATCAGCTTTCAGGGGAGGCCTCCCCTGAGTCTCTGGACGGCTGTGGGGCTGAGCGGCGAGCGTTAAAGCACTCAGTTTCGGTCCAGTAATAGGCCTTTATTGACTAAATTGTAACATGACGACCTATGTTATTTTGGCAGGACTTTTTAGCGCCTACTTTTCAGCTACTGGGCTAAGATTTGAAACAAACGATTGGGGGGAATCCAGCTTTCAGGGGAGGCCTCCCCCGAGTCTCTGAACGGCTGTGGGGCCGAGCGGCGAGCGTAATAGCACTCAGTTTCGCTCGAGTACCATGACGACCGATTTGACTTCGGCACATCTTTAGGTCGCTTAATTTCAGCCCAGCGGGCTAGGAATTCACACAGACAAGCCTTGGGAATCCAGCTTTCAAGGGAGGCCTCTTCCAAGCCTCTCGGAGCTCGTGGGGCCGAACGGCGAGCGTCGAAGCACTCGGTTTCGCTCAAGTAGTAACCCTTTATTGACTAAATTGTAACATCACAACCAATGTGAATTTGTCAGGAATTTTTAGCGCTTACTTTTGAGCAAGTGGGCTAAGATTTGAAACAAACGATCGGTGGGAATCCAGCTTTCAGGGGAGGCCTCCCCCGAGTCTCTGGACGGCTGTGGGGCCGAACGGTGAGCGTCAAAGCACTTGGTTTCTCTCCAGTAGTAGGCCTTTATTGAGTAAATTGTAACATGACGACCGATGTGATTTTGGCAGGACTTTTTTGCGCCTACTTTTCAGCTACTGGGCTAAGATTTGAAACAAACGATCGGTGGGAATCAAGCTTTCAGGGGAGGCCTCTCCCGAGTCTCTGGACGGCTGTGGGGCCGAACGGCGAGCGTTAAAGCACTCAGTTTCGGTCCAGTAATAGGCCTTTATTGACTAAATTGTAACATGACGACCTATGTGATTTTGGCAGGACTTTTTAGCGCTTACGTTTGAGCTAGTGGGCTAAGATTTAAAACAAACGATCGGTGGGAATCCAGCTTTCAGGGGAGGCCTCCCCCGAGTCTCTGGACGGCTGTGGGGCCGAGCGGCGACCGTTAAAGCACTCAGTTTCGCTCGAGTACCATGACGACCGATTTGACTTCGGCACGACTTTAGGTCGCTTAATTTCAGCCTAGCGGGCTAGGAAATCACACAGACAAGCCTTGGGAATCCAGCTTTCAAGGGAGGCCTCTTTCAAGCCTCTCGGAGCCCGTGGGGCCGAACGGTGAGCGTCGAAGCACTCGGTTTCGCTCAAGTAGTAACCCTTTATTGACTAAATTGTAACATCACAACCAATGTGAATATGGCAGGAATTTTTAGCGCTTACTTTTGAGCAAGTGGGCTACGATTTGAAACAAACGATCGGTGGGAATACAGCTTTCAGGGGAGGCCTCCCCCGAGTCTCTGGACAGCTGTGGGGCCGAACGGCGGGCGTCAAAGCACTTGGTTTCTCTCCAGTAGTAGGCCTTTATTGACTAAATTGTAACATGACGACCTATGTGATTTTGGCAGGACTTTTTAGCGCCTACTTTTCAGCTACTGGGCTAAGATTTGAAACAAACGATCGGTGGGAATTCAGATTTCAGGGGAGTCCTCCCCCGAGTCTCTGGACGGCTGTGGGGCCGAGCGGCGAGCGTCAAAGCACTCGGTTTCTCTCCAGTCATAGGCCTTTATTGACTAAATTGTACCATGACGACCTTTGTGATTTTGGCAGGACTTTTTAGCGCCTACTTTTCAGCTACTGGGCGAAGATTTGAAACAAACGATCGGTGGGAATCCAGCTTGCAGGGGAGGCCTCTTCCGAGCCTCTCGGAGGTCGTGGGGCATAACGGCGAGCATCAAAGCACTCGTTTTCGGTCCAGTAGTAGGCCTTTATTGACTAAATTGTAACATGACAACCTATGTGACTTTGGCAGGACTTTTTAGCGCTTACTTTTCACCGAGTGCGCTAAGATTTGAGACAAACGATGGGTGGGAATCCAGCTTTCAGGGGAGTCCTCCCCCGAGTCTCTGGACGGCTGTGTGGCCGAGCGGCGACCGTTAAAGCACTCAGTTTTGCTCGAGTACCATGACGACCAATTTGACATCGGCACGACTTTAGGTCGCTTAATTTCAGCCTAGCGGGCTAGGAAATCACACAGACAAGCCTTGGGAATCCAGCTTTCAAGGGAGGCCTCTTCCAAGCCTCTCGGAGCTCGTGGGGCCGAACGGCGATCGTGGAAGCACTCGGTTTCGCTCCAGTAGTAACCCTTTATTGACTAAATTGTAACATCACAACCTATGTGACTTTGGCAGGACTTTTTAGCGCCTACTTTTAAGCTACTGGGCTAAGATTTGAAACAAACGATCGGTGGGAATGCACCTTTCAGGGGAGGCCTCCCCCGAGTCTCTGGACGGCTGTGGGGCCGAACGGCGACCGTCAAAGCACTCGCTTTCTCTCCAGTAGTAGGCCTTTGTTGAGTAAATTGTAACATGACGACCTATGTGATTTTGGGCAGGACTTTTTAGCGCCTACTTTACAGCTACTGGGCTAAGATTTAAAACAAACGATCGGTGGGAATCCAGCTTTCAGGGGAGGCCTCTTCCAAGCCTCTCGGAGGTCATGGGGCCGAACGGCGAGCGTCAAAGCACTCGGTTTCGCTCCAGCAGTAGGCCTTTATTGACTAAATTGTAACATGACAACCTATGTGACTTTGGCAGGACGTTTTAGCGCTTACTTTTGAGCTAGTTGGCTAAGATTTGAAACAAACGATCGGTGGGATTCCAGATTTCAGGGGAGGCCTCCCCCGAGTCTCTGGATTGCTGTGGGGCCGAACGGCGAGCGTCAAAGCACTCGGTTTCTCTCCAGTCGTAGGCTTTTAATGACTAAATTGTAACATGACGACCTATGTGATTTTGGCAGGACTTTTTAGCGCCTACTTTTCAGCTACTGGGCTAAGATTTAAAACAAACGATCGGTGGGAATCCAGCTTTCAGGGGAGGCCTCCTCCAAGTCTCTCGGAGGTCGTGGGGCCGAACGGCGAGCGTCAAAGCACTCGGTTTCACTCCAGTAGTAGGCCTTTATTGACTAAATTGTAACATGACGACCTATGTGATTTTGGCAGGACTTTTTAGCGCTTACGTTTGAGCTAGTGGGCTAAGATTTAAAACAAACGATCGGTGGGAATCCAGCTTTCAGGGGAGGCCTACCCCGAGTCTCTGGACTGCTGTGCGGCCGAGCGGCGACCGTTAAAGCACTCAGTTTCGCTCGAGTACCATGACGACCGATTTGACTTCGGCACGACTTTAGGTCGCTTAATTTCAGCTTAGCGGGCTAGAAATTCACACAGACAAGCCTTGGGAATCCAGCTTTCAAGGGAGGCCTCTTCCAAGCCTCTCGGAGCTTGTGGGGCCGAACGGCGAGCGTCGAAGCACTCGGTTTCGCTCCAGTCGTAGGCCTTTAATGACTAAATTGTAACATGACGACCTATGTGACTTTGGCAAGACGTTTTAGGGCTTACTTTTGAGCTAGTGGGCTAAGATTTGAAACAAACGATCGGTGGGAGTCCAGCTTTCAGGGGAGGCCTCCCCCGAGTCTCTGGACAGCTGTGGGGCCGAACGGCGAGTGTCAAAGCACTCGGTTTCGCTCCAGTAGTAGGCCTTTATTGACTAAATTGTAACATGACAACCTATGTGATTTTGGCAGGACTTTTTAGTGCTTAATTTTGAGCTAGTTGGCTCAGATTTGAAACACACGATCGGTGGGATTCAGCTTTCAGGGGAGGCCTCCCCCGAGTCTCTGGATGGCTGTGGGGCCGAACGGCGAGCGTCAAAGCACTCGGTTTCTCTCCAGTCGTAGGCCTTTATTGACTAAATTGTAACATGACGACCTATGTGATTTTGGCAGGACTTTTTGCGCCTACTTTTCAGCTACTGGGCTAAGATTTGAAACAAACGATCGGTGGGAATCAAGCTTTCAGGGGAGGCCTCCCCTGAGTCTCTGGACGGCTGTGGGGCTGAGCGGCGAGCCTTAAAGCACTCAGTTTTCGGTCCAGTAATAGGCCTTTATTGACTAAATTGTAACATGACGATCTATATGATTTTGGCAGGACTTTTTTGCGCTTACGTTTGAGCTAGTGGGCTAAGATTTAAAACAAACGATCGGTGGGAATCAGCTTTCAGGGGAGGCCTCCCCCGAGTCTCTGGACTGCTGTGGGGGCCGAGCGGCGACCGTTAAAGCACTCAGTTTCGCTCGAGTACCATGACGACCGATTTGACTTCGGCACGACTTTAGGTCGCTTAATTTCAGCCTAGCGGGCTAGGAATTCACACAGACAATCCTTGGGAATCCAGCTTTCAGGGGAGGCGACTTCCAAGCCTCTCAGAGGTCGTGGGGCCTATCGGCGAGCGTCAAAGCACTCGATTTCACTCCAGTAGTAGGCCCTTTATTGACTAAATTGTAACATGACGACCTATGTGACTTTGGCAAGACTTTTTAGCGCTCACTTTGAGCTAGTGGGCTAAGATTTAAAACAAACGATCGGTGGGAATACAGCTTTGAGGGGAGGCCTCCCCGAGTCTCTGGACAGCTGTGGGGCCGAACGCCGAGCGTCAAAGCACTTGGTTTCTCTCCAGTAGTAGGCCTTTATTGACTGAATTGAAACATGACGACCTATGTGACTTTGGCAGGACATTTTAGCGCCTCGTTTTGAGCTAGTGGGCTAAGATTTGAAACAAACGATCGGTGGGAATCCAGCTTTCAGGGGAAGCCTCCCCCGAGTCTCTGACGGCTGTGGGCCCGAACGGCGAGCGTCAAAGCACTCAGTTTCGCTCCAGTAGTAGCCTTTATTGACTAAATTGTAACATGACAACCTATGTGAACTTTGGCAGGACTTTTTAGCAGGTACTTTTGACCTAGTGCGCTAAGATTTCTAACAAACGATCGGTGGGAATCAGCTTTCAGGGAGTCCTACCCCGAGTCTCTGGACGGCTGTGGGCCGAGCGGCGAGCGTTAAAGCACTCAGGTTCGCTTCGAGTACCATGACAACCGATTTGACTTTGGCACGACTTTAGGTCGCTTAATTTCAGCATAGCGGGCTAGGAATTCACACAGACAAGCCTTGGGAATCCAGCTTTACGGAGGGAGGCCTCTTCCAAGCCTCTCGGAGCTTGTGGGGCCGAACGGCGAGCGTCGAAGCACGCGGTTTCGCTCCAGTCGTAGGCCTTTAATGACTAAATTGTAACATGACGTCCTATGTGACTTTGGCAAGACCTTTTAGCGCTTACCTTTGAGCTAGTCGGCTAAGATTTGAAACAAACGATCGGTGGAATCCAGCCTTCAGGGGAGGACTCCCCCGAGTCTCTGGACAGCTGTGGGGCCGAACGGCGAGCGTCAAAGCACTCGTTTCGCTCCAGTAGTGGGCCTTTATTGCTAAATTGTAACATGACGACCTATGTGACTTTGGCATGACTTTTAGCGCCTACGTTTGAGCTAGTGGGGCTAAGATTTGAAACAAACGATCGGTGGGAATCCAGCTTTCAGGGGACGCCTCCCTTGAGTCTCTGGACGGCTGTGGGGCCGAGCGGCGAGCTTAAAGCACTCAGTTTCGGTCCAGTAGGAGGCCTTTATTGACTAATTATAACATGACGACCTATGTGATTTTGGCAGGACTTTTTAGCGCCTACTTTTCAGCTACTGGCTAAGATTTGAAACAAACGATCGGTGGGGAATCCAGCTTTGAGGGGAGGCCTCTTCCAAGCCTCTCGGAGGTCATGGGGGCCGAACGGCGAGCGTCAAAGCACTCGGTTTCGCTCCAGTAGTAGGGCCTTTATTGACTAAATTGTAACATGACAACCTATGTGACTTTGGCAGGACTTTTAGCGCTTACTTTTGAGCTAGTTGGCTCAGATTTGAAACACACGATCGGTGGGATTCCAGCTTTCAGGGGAGGTCTCCCCCGAGTCTCTGGATGGCTGTGGGGCCGAACGGCGAGCGTCAAAGCACTCGGTTTCTCTCCAGTCGTAGGCCTTTATTGACTAAATTGTAACATGACGAAGCTATGTGATTTTGGCAGGACTTTTTAGCGCTTACGTTTGAGCTAGTGGGCTAAGATTTAAAACAAACGATCGGTGGGAATCAAGCTTTCAGGGGAGGCCTCCCCTGAGTCTCTGGACGGCTGTGGGGCTGAGCGGCGAGCCTTAAAGCACTCAGTTTCGGTCCAGTAATAGGCCTTTATTGACTAAATTGTAACATGACGATCTATATGATTTTGGCAGGACTTTTTTGCGCTTACGTTTGAGCTAGTGGGCTAAGATTTAAAACAAACGATCGGTGGGAATCCAGCTTTCAGGGGAGGCCTCCCCCGAGTCTCTGGACTGCTGTGGGGCCGAGCGGCGACCGTTAAAGCACTCAGTTTCGCTCGAGTACCATGACGACCGATTTGACTTCGGCACGACTTTAGGTCGCTTAATTTCAGCCTAGCGGGCTAGGAATTCACACAGACAATCCTTGGGAATCCAGCTTTCAGGGAGGCGACTTCCAAGCCTCTCAGAGGTCGTGGGGCCTATCGGCGAGCGTCAAAGCACTCGATTTCACTCCAGTAGTAGGCCTTTATTGACTAAATTGTAACATGACGACCTATGTGACTTTGGCAAGACTTTTTAGCGCTCACTTTTGAGCTAGTGGGCTAAGATTTAAAACAAACGATCGGTGGGAATACAGCTTTGAGGGGAGGCCTCCCCCGAGTCTCTGGACAGCTGTGGGGCCGAACGCCGAGCGTCAAAGCACTTGGTTTCTCTCCAGTAGTAGGCCCTTTATTGACTGAATTGAAACATGACGACCTATGTGACTTTGGCAGGACATTTTAGCGCCTAGTTTTGAGCTAGTGGGCTAAGATTTGAAACAAACGATCGGTGGGAATCCAGCTTTCAGGGGAAGCCTCCCCGAGTCTCTGGACGGCTGTGGGCCCGAACGGCGAGCGTCAAAGCACTCAGTTTCGCTCCAGTAGTAGGCCTTTATTGACTAAATTGTAACATGACAACCTATGTGACTTTGGCAGGACTTTTTAGCGGTTACTTTTGACCTAGTGCGCTAAGATTTCTAACAAACGATCGGTGGGAATCCAGCTTTCAGGGGAGTCCTACCCCGAGTCTCTGGACGGCTGTGGGGCCGAGCGGCGAGCGTTAAAGCACTCAGTTTCGCTCGAGTACCATGACAACCGATTTGACTTCGGCACGACTTTAGGTCGCTTAATTTCAGCATAGCGGGCTAGGAATTCACACAGACAAGCCTTGGGAATCCAGCTTCGAGGGAGGCCTCTTCCAAGCCTCTCGGAGCTTGTGGGGCCGAACGGCGAGCGTCGAAGCACGCGGTTTCGCTCCAGTCGTAGGCCTTTAATGACTAAATTGTAACATGACGTCCTATGTGACTTTGGCAAGACCTTTTAGCGCTTACCTTTGAGCTAGTCGGCTAAGATTTGAAACAAACGATCGGTGGGAATCCAGCCTTCAGGGGAGGACTCCCCCGAGTCTCTGGACAGCTGTGGGGCCGAACGGCGAGCGTCAAAGCACTCGTTTTCGCTCCAGTAGTGGGCCTTTATTGACTAAATTGTAACATGACGACCTATGTGACTTTGGCATGACTTTTTAGCGCCTACGTTTGAGCTAGTGGGCTAAGATTTGAAACAAACGATCGGTGGGAATCCAGCTTTCAGGGGACGCCTCCCTTGAGTCTCTGGACGGCTGTGGGGCCGAGCGGCGAGCATTAAAGCACTCAGTTTCGGTCCAGTAGGAGGCCTTTATTGACTAAATTATAACATGACGACCTATGTGATTTTGGCAGGACTTTTTAGCGCCTACTTTTCAGCTACTGGGCTAAGATTTGAAACAAACGATCGGTGGGAATCCAGCTTTGAGGGGAGGCCTCTTCCAAGCCTCTCGGAGGTCATGGGGCCGAACGGCGAGCGTCAAAGCACTCGGTTTCGCTCCAGTAGTAGGCCTTTATTGACTAAATTGTAACATGACAACCTATGTGACTTTGGCAGGACTTTTTAGCGCTTACTTTTGAGCTAGTTGGCTCAGATTTGAAACACACGATCGGTGGGATTCCAGCTTTCAGGGGAGGCCTCCCCCGAGTCTCTGGATGGCTGTGGGGCCGAACGGCGAGCGTCAAAGCACTCGGTTTCTCTCCAGTCGTAGGCCTTTATTGACTAAATTGTAACATGACGAGCTATGTGATTTTGGCAGGACTTTTTAGCGCTTACGTTTGAGCTAGTGGGCTAAGATTTAAAACAAACGATCGGTGGGAATCCAGCTTTCAGGGGAGGCCTCCCCCGAGTCTCTGGACTGCTGTGGGGCCGAGCGGCGACCGTTAAAGCACTCAGTTTCGCTCGAGTACCATGACGACCGATTTGACTTCGGCACGACTTTAGGTCGCTTAATTTCAACCTAGCGGGCTAGGAATTCACACAGACAATCCTTGGGATTCCAGCTTTCAGGGGAGGCCACTTCCAAGCCTCTCAGAGGTTGTGGGGCCTATCGGCGAGCGTCAAAGCACTCGGTTTCGCTCCAGTAGTAGGCCTTTATTGACTAAATTGTAACATGACGACCTATGTGACTTTGGCAAGACTTTTAGCGCTCACTTTTGAGCTAGTGGGCTAAGATTTGAAACAAACGATCGGTGGGAATCCAGCTTTCAGGGAAGCCTCCCCCGAGTCTCTGGACGGCTGTGGGCCCGAACGGTGAGCGTCAAAGCACTCAGTTTCGCTCCAGTAGTAGGCCTTTATTTACTAAATTGTAACATGACAACCTATGTGACTTTGGCAGGACTTTTTAGCGGTTACTTTTGACCTAGTGCGCTAAGATTTCAAACAAACGATCGGTGGGAATCCAGCTTTCAGGGGAGTCCTACCCCGAGTCTCTGGACGGCTGTGGGGCCGAGCGGCGAGCGTTAAAGCACTCAGTTTCGCTCGAGTACCATGACGACCGATTTGACTTCGGCACGACTTTTGGTCGCTTAATTTCAGCCTAGCGGGCTAGGAATTTACACAGACAATCCTTGGGAATCCAGCTTTCAGGGGAGGGCCACTTCCAAGCCTCTCAGAGGTCGTGGGGCCTATCGGCGAGCGTCAAAGCACTCGGTTTCGCTCCAGTAGTAGGCCTTTATTGACTAAATTGTAACATGACGACCTATGTGACTTTGGCAAGACTTTTTAGCGCTCACTTTTGTGCTAGTGGGCTAAGATTTGAAACAAACGATCGGTGGGAATACAGCTTTCAGGGGAGGCCTCCCCCGAGTCTCTGGACAGCTGTGGGGGCCGAACGGCGGGCGTCAAAGCACTTGGTTTCTCTCCAGTAGTAGGCCTTTATTGACTAAATTGTAACATGACGACCTATGTGACTTTGGTTAGGACTTTTTAGCGCCCACTTTTCAGCTACTGGGCTAAGATTTGAAATAAACGATCGGTGGGAATCCAGCTTTCAGGGGAGGCCTCTTTCAAGCCTCTCAGAGGTCATGGGGCCGAACGGTGAGCGTCAAAGCACTCGGTTTCTCTCCAGTCGTAGGCCTTTATTGACTAAATTGTAACATGACGACCTATGTGATTTTGGCAGGACTTTTTAGCGCCTACTTTTCGGCTACTGGGCTAAGATTTGAAACAAACGATTGGTGGGAATTCAGCTTTCAGGGGAGTCCTCCCCCGAGTCTCTGGACGGCTGTGGGGCCGAGCGGCGAGCGTCAAAGCACTCGGTTTCTCTCCAGTCATAGGCCTTTATTGACTAAATTGTACCATGACGACCTTTGTGATTTTGGCAGGACTTTTTAGCGCCTACTTTTCAGCTACTGGGCGAAGATTTGAAACAAACGATCGGTGGGAATCCAGCTTTCAGGGGAGGCCTCTTCCGAGCCTCTCGGAGGTCGTGGGGCATAACGGCGAGCGTCAAAGCACTCGTTTTCGGTCCAGTAGTAGGCCTTTATTGACTAAATTGTAACATGACAACCTATGTGACTTTGGCAGGACTTTTTAGCGCTTACTTTTCACCGAGTGCGCTAAGATTTGAGACAAACGATGGGTGGGAATCCAGCTTTCAGGGGAGTCCTCCCCCGAGTCTCTGGACGGCTGTGGGGCCGAACGGCGACCGTCAAAGCACTCGCTTTCTCTCCAGTAGTAGGCCTTTGTTGAGTAAATTGTAACATGACGACCTATGTGATTTTGGCAGGACTTTTTAGCGCCTACTTTATAGCTACTGGGCTAAGATTTAAAACAAACGATCGGTGGGTATCCAGCTTTCAGGGGAGGCCTCTTCCAAGCCTCTCGGAGGTCATGGGGCCGAACGGCGAGCGTCAAAGCACTCGGTTTCGCTCCAGCAGTAGGCCTTTATTGACTAAATTGTAACATGACAACCTATGTGACTTTGGCAGGACGTTTTAGCGCTTACTTTTGAGCTAGTTGGCTAAGATTTGAAACAAACGATCGGTGGGATTCCAGATTTCAGGGGAGGCCTCCCCCGAGTCTCTGGATTGCTGTGGGGCCGAACGGCGAGCGTCAAAGCACTCGGTTTCTCTCCAGTCGTAGGCTTTTAATGACTAAATTGTAACATGACGACCTATGTGATTTTGGCAGGACTTTTTAGCACCTACTTTTCAGCTACTCGGCTAAGATTTAAAACAAACGATCGGTGGGAATCCAGCTTTCAGGGGAGGCCTCCTCCAAGTCTCTCGGAGGTCGTGGGGCCGAACGGCGAGCGTCAAAGCACTCGGTTTCGCTCCAGTAGTAGGCCTTTATTGACTAAATTGTAACAAGACGACCTATGTGATTTTGGCAGGACTTTTTAGCGCTTACGTTTGAGCTAGTGGGCTAAGATTTAAAACAAACGATCGGTGGGAATCCAGCTTTCAGGGGAGGCCTACCCCGAGTCTCTGGACTGCTGTGCGGCCGAGCGGCGACCGTTATGGCACTCAGTTTCGCTCGAGTACCATGACGACCGATTTGACTTCGGCACGACTTTAGGTCGCTTAATTTCAGCTTAGCGGGCTAGGAATTCACACAGACAAGCCTTGGGAATCCAGCTTTCAAGGGAGGCCTCTTCCAAGCTTCTCGGAGCTTGTGGGGCCGAACGGCGAGCGTCGAAGCACTCGGTTTCGCTCCAGTCGTAGGCCTTTAATGACTAAATTGTAACATGACGACCTATGTGACTTTGGCAAGACGTTTTAGGGCTTACTTTTGAGCTAGTGGGCTAAGATTTGAAACAAACGATCGGTGGGAGTCCAGCTTTCAGGGGAGGCCTCCCCCGAGTCTCTGGACAGCTGTGGGGCCGAACGGCGAGTGTCAAAGCACTCGTTTTCGCTCCAGTAGTAGGCCTTTATTGACTAAATTGTAACATGACGACCTATGTGACTTTGGCATGACTTTTTAGCGCCTACTTTTGAGCTAGTGGGCTAAGATTTGAAAGAAATTATCGGTGGGAATCCAGCTTTCAGGGGACGCCTCCCCCGAGTCTCTGGACGGCTGTGGGGCAGAGTGGCGAGCGTTAAAGCACTCAGTTTCGGTCCAGTAGTAGGCCTTTATTGACTAAATTGTAACATGACGACCTATGTGATTTTGGCAGGACTTTTTAGCGCCTACTTTTCAGTTACTGGGCGAAGATTTGAAACAAACGATCGGTGGGAATCCAACTTTCAGGGGAGGCCTCTTCCAAGCCTCTCGGAGGTCGTGGGGCCGAACGGCGAGCGTTATAGCACTCGGTTTCTCTCCAGTAGTAGGCCTTTATTGACTAAATTGTAACATGACGATCTATGTGACTTTGGCAAGACTTTTTAGCGCCTACGTTTGACCTAGTGGGCTAAGATTTGAAACAAACGATCGGTGGGAATCCAGCTTTCAGGGGAGGCCTCCCCCGAGTCTCTGGACGCCTGTGGGGCCGAGCGCCGACCGTTAAAGCACTCAGTTTTGCTCGAGTACCATGACGACCGATTTGACTTCGGCACGACTTTAGGTCGCTTAATTTCAGCCTAGCGGGCTAGGAATTCACACAGACAATCCTTGGGAATCCAGCTTTCAGGGGATGCCACTTCCATGCCTCTCAGAGGTCGTGGGGCCTAACGGCGAGCGTCAAAGCACTCGGTTTCGGTCCAGTAGGAAGCGTTTATTGACTAAATTGTAACATGACGACCTATGTGATTTTGGCAGGACTTTTTAGCGCCTACTTTTCAGCTACTGGGCAAAGATTTGAAACAAACGATCGGTGGGAATCCAGCTTTCAGGGGAGGCCTCTTCCAAGCCTCTCGGAGGTCGTGGGGCATAACGGCGAGCGTCAAAGCACTCGTTTTCGGTCCAGTAGTAGGCCTTTATTGACTAAATTGGACCATGACGACCTATGTGATTTTGGCAGGACATTTTAGCGCTTACTTTTGAGTTAGTGGGCTAAGATTTGAAACACATTATCGGTGGGAATCCAGCTTTCAGGGGAGTCCTCCCCCGAGTCTCTGGACGGCTGTGGGGCCGAGCGGCGAGCATTAAAGCACTCAGTTTCGGTCCAGTAGGAGGCCTTTATTGACTAAATTGTAACATGACGATCTATGTGATTTTGGCAGGCCTTTTTAGCGCCTACTTTTCAGCTACTGGGCTAAGATTTGAAAGAAACGATCGGTGGGAAATCCAGCTTTCAGGGGAGGCCTCTTTCAAGCCTCTCGGAGGTCGTGGGCCCGAACGGCGAGCGTCAAAGCACTCGGTTTCGCTCCAGTAGTAGGCCTTTATTGACTAAATTGTAACATGACAACCTATGTGAATTTGGCAGGACTTTTTAGCGCTTACTTTTTACCTAGTGCGCTAAGATTTGAAACAAACGATCTGTTGGAATCCAGCTTTCAGGGGAGTCCTCCCCCGAGTCTCTGGACGGCTGTGGGGCAGAGTGGCGAGCGTTAAAGCACTCAGTTTCGGTCCAGTAGTAGGCCTTTATTGACTAAATTGTAACATGACGACCTACGTGATTTTGGCAGGACTTTTTAGCGCCTACTTTTCAGTTACTGGGCGAAGATTTGAAACAAACGATCGGTGGGAATCCAGCTTTCAGGGGAGGCCTCTTCCAAGCCTCTCGGAGGTCGTGGGGCCGAACGGCGAGCGTCATAGCACTCGGTTTCTCTCCAGTAGTAGGCCTTTATTGACTAAATTGTATCATGACGACCTATGTGATTTTGGCAGGACTTTTTAGCGCTTACGTTTGAGCTAGTGGGCTAAGATTTAAAACAAACGATCGGTGGGAATCCAGCTTTCAGGGGAGGCCTCCCCTGAGTCTCTGGACGGCTGTGGGGCTGAGCGGCGATCGTTAAAGCACTCAGTTTCGGTCCAGTAATAGGCCTTTATTGACTAAATTGTAACATGACGACCTATGTGATTTTGGCAGGACTTTTTAGCGCTTACGTTTGAGCTAGTGGGCTAAGATTTGAAACAAACGATCGGTGGGAATCCAGCTTTCAGGGGAGGCCTCCCCCGAGTCTCTGGACGGCTGTGGGGCCGAGCGGCGAGCGTTAAAGCACTCAGTTTCGCTCGAGTACCATGACGACCGATTTTGACTTCGGCACGACTTTAGGTCGCTTAATTTCAGCCTAGCGGGCTAGGAATTCCCACAGACAAGCCTTGGGAATACAGCTTTCAAGGGAGGCCTCTTCCAAGCCTCTCGGAGCTCGTGGGGCCGAACGGCGAGCGTCGAAGCACTCGGTTTTGCTCCAGTAGTAGGCCTTTATTGACTAAATTGTAACATGACAACCTATGTGACTTTGGCAGGACTTTTTAGCGCTTACTTTTGAGCTAGTGGGCTACGATTTGAAACAAACGATCGGTGGCAATCCAGCTTTCAGGGGAGGCCTCCCCCGAGTCTCTGGACGGCTGTGGGGGCGAACGGCGAGCGTCAAAGCACTCTGTTTCTCTCCAGTAGTTGGCCTTTATTGAGTAAATTGTAACAACGACCTATGTGATTTTGGCAGGACTTTTTAGCGCCTACTTTTCAGCTACTGGGCTAAGATTTGAAATAAACGATCGGTGGGAATCCAGCTTTCAGGGGAGGCCTCTTTCAAGCCTCTCAGAGGTTGTGGGGCCGAGCGGTGAGCGTCAAAGCACTCGGTTTCGCTCCAGTAGTAGGCCTTTATTGACTAAATTGTAACATGAAGACCTATGTGATTTTGGCAGGACTTTTTAGCGCCTACTTTTCAGCTACTGGGCTAAGATTTGAAACAAACGATCGGTGGGAATCCAGCTTTCAGGGGAGGCCTCCCCCGAATCTCTGGACGGTTGTGGGGCCGAACGGTGAGCGTCAAAGCACTCAGTTTCTCTCCAGTCGTAGGCCTTTATTGACTAAATTGTAACATGACGACCTATGTGAATTTGGCAGGACTTTTTAGTGCCTACTTTTGAACTAGTGGGCTAAGATTTGAAACAAACGATCAGTGGGAATCCAGCTTTCAGGGGAGGCCTCCCCTGAGTCTCTGGACGGCTGTGGGGCTGAGCGGCGATCGTTAAAGCACTCAGTTTCGGTCCAGTGATAGGCCTTTATTGACTAAATTGTAACATGACGACCTATGTGATTTTGGCAGGACTTTTTTAGCGCTTACGTTTGAGCTAGTGGGCTAAGATTTAAAACAAACGATCGGTGGGAATCCAGCTCTCAGGGGAGGCCTCCCCCGAGTCTCTGGACGGCTGTGGGGCCGAGCGGCGAGCGTTAAAGCACTCAGTTTCGCTCGAGTACCATGACGACCGATTTGACTTCGGCACGACTTTAGGTCGCTTAATTTCAGCCTAGCGGGCTAGGAATTCACACAGACAAACCTTGGGAATCCAGCTTTCAAGGGAGGCCTCTTCCAAGCCTCTCGGAGCTCGTGGGGCCGAACGGCGAGCGTCGAAGCACTCGGTTTTGCTCCAGTAGTAGGCCTTTATTGACTAAATTGTAACATGACAACCTATGTGACTTTGGCAGGACTTTTTAGCGCTTACTTTTGAGCTAGTGGGCTACGATTTGAAACAAACGATCGGTGGGAATCCAGCTTTCAGGGGAGGCCGCCCCCGAGTCTCTGGACGGCTGTGGGGGCGAACGGCGAGCGTCAAAGCACTCTGTTTCTCTCCAGTAGTTGGCCTTTATTGAGTAAATTGTAACAACGACCTATGTGATTTTGGCAGGACTTTTAGCGCCTACTTTTCAGCTACTGGGCTAAGATTTGAAATAAACGATCGGTGGGAATCCAGCTTTCAGGGGAGGCCTCTTTCAAGCCTCTCAGAGGTTGTGGGGCCGAGCGGTGAGCGTCAAAGCACTCGGTTTCGCTCCAGTAGTAGGCCTTTATTGACTAAATTGTAACATGACGACCTATGTGAATTTGGCAGGACTTTTTAGTGCCTACTTTTGAACTAGTGGGCTAAGATTTGAAACAAACGATCGGTGGGAATCCAGCTTTCAGGGAGGCCTCCCCTGAGTCTCTGGACGGCTGTGGGGCTGAGCGGCGATCGTTAAAGCACTCAGTTTCGGTCCAGTGATAGGCCTTTATTGACTAAATTGTAACATGACGACCTATGTGATTTTGGCAGGACTTTTTAGCGCTTACGTTTGAGCTAGTGGGCTAAGATTTAAAACAAACGATCGGTGGGAATCCAGCTTTCAGGGGAGGCCTCCCCCGAGTCTCTGGACGGCTGTGGGGCCGAGCGGCGAGCGTTAAAGCACTCAGTTTCGCTCGAGTACCATGACGACCGATTTGACTTCGGCACGACTTTAGGTCGCTTAATTTCAGCCTAGCGGGCTAGGAATTCACACAGACAAGCCTTGGGAATCCAGCTTTCAAGGGAGGCCTCTTCCAAGCCTCTCGGAGCTCGTGGGGCCGAACGGCGAGCGTCGAAGCACTCGGTTTTGCTCCAGTAGTAGGCCTTTATTGACTAAATTGTAACATGACAACCTATGTGACTTTGGCAGGACTTTTTAGCGCTTACTTTTGAGCTAGTGGGCTACGATTTGAAACAAACGATCGGTGGGAATCCAGCTTTCAGGGGAGGCCTCTTCCAAGCCTCTCGGAGGTCGTGGGGCCGAACGGCGACCGTCATAGCATTCGGTTTCTCGACAGTAGTAGTCCTTTATTGACTAAATTGTAACATGACGACCAATGTGACTTTGGTAAGACTTTTTAGCGCCTACTTTTAAGCTAGTGGGCTAAGATTTGAAACAAACGATCGGTGGGAATCCAGCTTTCAGGGGAGGCCTCCCCCGCGTCTCTGGACAGCTGTGGGGCCGAACGGCGAGCGTCAAAGCACTCGTTTTCGCTCCAGTTGTGGGCCTTTATTGACTAAATGTAACATGACGACCTATGTGACTTTGGCATGACTTTTTAGCGCCTACTTTTTGAGTAAGTGGGGCTAAGATTTGAAACAAACGATCGGTGGGAATCCAGCTTCAGGGGACGCCTCCCTTGAGTCTCTGGACGGCTGTGGGGCCGAGCGGCGAGCATTAAAGCACTCAGTTTCGGTCCAGTAGGAGGCCTTTATTAACTAAATTGTAACATGACAACCTATGTGACTTTGGCAGGACTTTTTAGCGCCTACTTTTCACCTAGTGCGCTAAGATTTGAAACAAACGATCGGTGGGAATCCAGCTTTCAGGGGAGGCCTCCCCCGAGTCTCTGGACGGCTTTGGGTCCGAGCGGCGACCGTTAAAGCACTCAGTTTCGGTCCAGTAGGAGGCCTTTATTGGCTAAATTGTAACATGACGACCTATGTGATTTTGGCAGGACTTCTTAGCGCCTACTTTTCAGCTACTGGGCTAAGATTTTAAACAAACGATCGGTGGGAATCCAGCTTTCAGGGGAGGCCTCTTCCAAGCCTCTCGGAGGTCGTGGGGCCCGAACGGCGAGCGTCAAAGCACTCGGTTTTCGCTCCAGTAGTAGGCCTTTATTGACTAAATTGTAACATGACGACCTATGTGAATTTGGCAAGACTTTTTAGCGCTTACTTTTTGAGCTAGTGGCTAAGATTTGAAACAAACGATCGGTGGGAATACAGCTTTCAGGGGAGGCCTCCCCCGAGTCTCTGGACAGCTGTGGGGTCCCGAACGGCGAGCGTCAAAGCACTTGGTTTCTCTCCAGGAGTAGGCCTTTATTGACTAAATTGTAACATGACGACCTATGTGACTTTGGCAGGACATTTTAGCGCCTAGTTTTGAGCTAGTGGGCTAAGATTTGAAACAAACGATCGGTGGGAATCCAGCTTTCAGGGGAGGCCTCTTTCAAGCCTCTCAGAGGTTGTGGGGGCCGAGCGGTGAGCGTCAAAGCACTCGGTTTCGCTCCAGTAGTAGGCCTTTATTGACTAATTGTAACATGACGACCTATGTGACTTTGGCAGGACTTTTTAGTGCCTACTTTTGAACTAAGTGGGCTAAGATTTGAAACAAACGATCGGTGGGAATCCAGCTTTCAGGGGAGGCCTCCCCTGAGTCTCTGGACGGCTGTGGGGCTGAGCGGCGATCGTTAAAGCACTCAGTTTCGGTCCAGTGATAGGCCTTTATTGACTAAATTGTAACATGACGGACCTATGTGATTTTGGCAGGACTTTTTAGCGCTTACGTTTGAGCTAGTGGGCTAAGATTTAAAACAAACGATCGGTGGGAATCCAGCTTTCAGGGGAGGCCTCCCCCGAGTCTCTGGACGGCTGTGGGGGGCCGAGCGGCGAGCGTTAAAGCACTCAGTTTCGCTCGAGTACCATGACGACCGATTTGACTTCGGCACGACTTTAGGTCGCTTAATTTCAGCTTAGCGGGCTAGGAATTCACACAGACAAGCCTTGGGAATCCAGCTTTAAAGGGAGGCCTCTTCCAAGCTTCTCGGAGCTTGTGGGGCCGAACGGCGAGCGTCGAAGCACTCGGTTTCGCTCCAGTCGTAGGCCTTTAATGACTAAATTGTAACATGACGACCTATGTGACTTTGGCAAGACGTTTTAGGGCTTACTTTTGAGCTAGTGGGCTAAGATTTGAAACAAACGATCGGTGGGAGTCCAGCTTTCAGGGGAGGCCTCCCCCGAGTCTCTGGACAGCTGTGGGGCCGAACGGCGAGTGTCAAAGCACTCGTTTTCGCTCCAGTAGTAGGCCTTTATTGACTAAATTGTAACATGACGACCTATGTGACTTTGGCATGACTTTTTAGCGCCTACTTTTGAGCTAGTGGGCTAAGATTTGAAAGAAATTATCGGTGGGAATCCAGCTTTCAGGGGACGCCTCCCCCGAGTCTCTGGACGGCTGTGGGGCAGAGTGGCGAGCGTTAAAGCACTCAGTTTCGGTCCAGTAGTAGGCCTTTATTGACTAAATTGTAACATGACGACCTATGTAATTTTGGCAGGACTTTTTAGCGCCTACTTTTCAGTTACTGGGCGAAGATTTGAAACAAACGATCGGTGGGAATCCAACTTTCAGGGGAGGCCTCTTCCAAGCCTCTCGGAGGTCGTGGGGCCGAACGGCGAGCGTTATAGCACTCGGTTTCTCTCCAGTAGTAGGCCTTTATTGACTAAATTGTAACATGACGACCTATGTGACTTTGGCAAGACTTTTAGCGCCTACGTTTGACCTAGTGGGCTAAGATTTGAAACAAACGATCGGTGGGAATCCAGCTTTCAGGGGAGGCCTCCCCCGAGTCTCTGGACGCCTGTGGGGCCGAGCGGCGACCGTTAAAGCACTCAGTTTTGCTCGAGTACCATGACGACCGATTTGACTTCGGCACGACTTTAGGTCGCTTAATTTCAGCCTAGCGGGCTAGGAATTCACACAGACAATCCTTGGGAATCCAGCTTTCAGGGGATGCCACTTCCATGCCTCTCAGAGGTCGTGGGGCCTAACGGCGAGCGTCAAAGCACTCGGTTTCGGTCCAGTAGGAAGCGTTTATTGACTAAATTGTAACATGACGACCTATGTGATTTTGGCAGGACTTTTTAGCGCCTACTTTTCAGCTACTGGGCAAAGATTTGAAACAAACGATCGGTGGGAATCCAGCTTTCAGGGGAGGCCTCTTCCAAGCCTCTCGGAGGTCGTGGGGCATAACGGCGAGCGTCAAAGCACTCGTTTTCGGTCCAGTAGTAGGCCTTTATTGACTAAATTGGACCATGACGACCTATGTGATTTTGGCAGGACATTTTAGCGCTTACTTTTGAGTTAGTGGGCTAAGATTTGAGACACATTATCGGTGGGAATCCAGCTTTCAGGGGAGTCCTCCCCCGAGTCTCTGGACGGCTGTGGGGCCGAGCGGCGAGCATTAAAGCACTCAGTTTCGGTCCAGTAGGAGGCCTTTATTGACTAAATTGTAACATGACGATCTATGTGATTTTGGCAGGACTTTTTAGCGCCTACTTTTCAGCTACTGGGCTAAGATTTAAAACAAACGATCGGTGGGAATCCAGCTTTCAGGGGAGGCCTCCCCCGAGTCTCTGGACGGCTGTGGGGCCGAGCGGCGAGCGTTAAAGCACTCAGTTTCGCTCGAGTACCATGACGACCGATTTGACTTCGGCACGACTTTAGGTCGCTTAATTTCAGCCTAGCGGGCTAGGAATTCACACAGACAAGCCTTGGGAATCCAGCTTTCAAGGGAGGCCTCTTCCAAGCCTCTCGGAGCTCGTGGGGCCGAACGGCGAGCGTCGAAGCACTCGGTTTTGCTCCAGTAGTAGGCCTTTATTGACTAAATTGTAACATGACAACCTATGTGACTTTGGCAGGACTTTTTAGCGCTTACTTTTGAGCTAGTGGGCTACGATTTGAAACAAACGATCGGTGGGAATCCAGCTTTCAGGGGAGGCCGCCCCCGAGTCTCTGGACGGCTGTGGGGGCGAACGGCGAGCGTCAAAGCACTCTGTTTCTCTCCAGTAGTTGGCCTTTATTGAGTAAATTGTAACAACGACCTATGTGATTTTGGCAGGACTTTTTAGCGCCTACTTTTCAGCTACTGGGCTAAGATTTGAAATAAACGATCGGTGGGAATCCAGCTTTCAGGGGAGGCCTCTTTCAAGCCTCTCAGAGGTTGTGGGGCCGAGCGGTGAGCGTCAAAGCACTCGGTTTCGCTCCAGTAGTAGGCCTTTATTGACTAAATTGTAACATGACGACCTATGTGAATTTGGCAGGACTTTTTAGTGCCTACTTTTGAACTAGTGGGCTAAGATTTGAAACAAACGATCGGTGGGAATCCAGCTTTCAGGGGAGGCCTCCCCTGAGTCTCTGGACGGCTGTGGGGCTGAGCGGCGATCGTTAAAGCACTCAGTTTCGGTCCAGTGATAGGCCTTTATTGACTAAATTGTAACATGACGACCTATGTGATTTTGGCAGGACTTTTTAGCGCTTACGTTTGAGCTAGTGGGCTAAGATTTAAAACAAACGATCGGTGGGAATCCAGCTTTCAGGGGAGGCCTCCCCCGAGTCTCTGGACGGCTGTGGGGCCGAGCGGCGAGCGTTAAAGCACTCAGTTTCGCTCGAGTACCATGACGACCGATTTGACTTCGGCACGACTTTAGGTCGCTTAATTTCAGCCTAGCGGGCTAGGAATTCACACAGACAAGCCTTGGGAATCCAGCTTTCAAGGGAGGCCTCTTCCAAGCCTCTCGGAGCTCGTGGGGCCGAACGGCGAGCGTCGAAGCACTCGGTTTTGCTCCAGTAGTAGGCCTTTATTGACTAAATTGTAACATGACAACCTATGTGACTTTGGCAGGACTTTTTAGCGCTTACTTTTGAGCTAGTGGGCTACGATTTGAAACAAACGATCGGTGGGAATCCAGCTTTCAGGGGAGGCCTCTTCCAAGCCTCTCGGAGGTCGTGGGGCCGAACGGCGACCGTCATAGCATTCGGTTTCTCGACAGTAGTAGTCCTTTATTGACTAAATTGTAACATGACGACCAATGTGACTTTGGTAAGACTTTTTAGCGCCTACTTTTAAGCTAGTGGGCTAAGATTTGAAACAAACGATCGGTGGGAATCCAGCTTTCAGGGGAGGCCTCCCCCGCGTCTCTGGACAACTGTGGGGCCGAACGGCGAGCGTCAAAGCACTCGTTTTCGCTCCAGTTGTGGGCCTTTATTGACTAAATTGTAACATGACGACCTATGTGACTTTGGCATGACTTTTTAGCGCCTACTTTTGAGTAAGTGGGCTAAGATTTGAAACAAACAATCGGTGGGAATCCAGCTTTCAGGGGACGCCTCCCTTGAGTCTCTGGACGGCTGTGGGGCCGAGCGGCGAGCATTAAAGCACTCAGTTTCGGTCCAGTAGGAGGCATTTATTAACTAAATTGTAACATGACAACCTATGTGACTTTGGCAGGACTTTTTAGCGCTTACTTTTCACCTAGTGCGCTAAGATTTGAAACAAACGATCGGTGGGAATCCAGCTTTCAGGGGAGTCCTCCCCCGAGTCTCTGGACGGCTTTGGGGCCGAGCGGCGACCGTTAAAGCACTCAGTTTCGGTCCAGTAGGAGGCCTTTATTGGCTAAATTGTAACATGACGACCTATGTGATTTTGGCAGGACTTCTTAGCGCCTACTTTTCAGCTACTGGGCTAAGATTTTAAACAAACGATCGGTGGGAATCCAGCTTTCAGGGGAGGCCTCTTCCAAGCCTCTCGGAGGTCATGGGGCCGAACGGCGAGCGTCAAAGCACTCGGTTTCGCTCCAGTAGTAGGCCTTTATTGACTAAATTGTAACATGACGACCTATGTGAATTTGGCAAGACTTTTTAGCGCTTACTTTTGAGCTAGTGGGCTAAGATTTGAAACAAACGATCGGTGGGAATACAGCTTTCAGGGGAGGCCTCCCCCGAGTCTCTGGACAGCTGTGGGGCCGAACGGCGAGCGTCAAAGCACTTGGTTTCTCTCCAGGAGTAGGCCTTTATTGACTAAATTGTAACATGACGACCTATGTGACTTTGGCAGGACATTTTAGCGCCTAGTTTTGAGCTAGTGGGCTAAGATTTGAAACAAACGATCGGTGGGAATCCAGCTTTCAGGGGACGCCTCCCTTGAGTCTCTGGACGGCTGTGGGGCCGAGCGGCGAGCATTAAAGCACTCAGTTCCGGTCCAGTAGGAGGCCTTTATTGACTAAATTGTAACATGACGACCTATGTGATTTTGGCAGGACTTTTTAGCGCCTACATTTTAGCTACTGGGCTAGGATTTGAAACAAACGATCGGTGGGAATCCAGCTTTCAGGGGAGGCCTCTTCCAAGCCTCTCGGAGGTCGTGGGGCCGAACGGCGAGCGTCAAAGCACTCGGTTTCGCTCCAGTAGGAGGCCTTTATTGACTAAATTGTAACATGACGACCTATGTGATTTTGGCAGGACTTTATTGCGCCTACTTTTCAGCTACTGGGCTAAGATTTGAAACAAACGATCGGTGGGAATCCAGCTTTCAGGGGAGGCCTCTTCCAAGACTCTCGGAGGTCGTGGGCCCGAACGGCGAGCGTCAAAGCACTCAGTTTCACTCCAGTAGTCGGCCTTTATTGACTAAATTGTAACATGACAACCTATGTGACTTTGGCAGGACTTTCTAGCGCTTACTTTTGACCTAGTGCGCTAAGATTTCAAACAAACGATCGGTGTGAATCCAGCTTGCAGGGGAGTCCTACCCCGAGTCTCTGGACGGCTGTGGGGCCGAGCGGCGAGCGTTAAAGCACTCAGTTTCGCTCGAGTATCATGACGACCGATTTGACTTCGGCACGGCTTTAGGTCGCTTAATTTCAGCCTAGCGGGCTAGGAATTCACACAGACAATCCTTCGGAATCCAGCTTTCAGGGGAGGCCACTTCCAAGCCTCTCAGAGGTCGTGGAGCCGAACGGCGAGCGTCAAAGCACTCGGTTTCTCTCCAGTAGTTGGCCTTTATTAAGTAAATTGTAACATGACGACCTATGTGATTTTGGCAGGACTTTTTAGCGCCTACTTTTCAGCTACTGGGCTAAGATTTGAAACAAACGATTGGTGGGAATTCAGCTTTCAGGGGAGTCCTCCCCCGAGTCTCTGGACGGCTGTGGGGCCGAGCGGCGAGCGTTAAAGCACTCAGTTTCGCTCGAGTACCATGACGACCGATTTGACTTCGGCACGACTTTAGGTCGCTTAATTTCAGCCTAGCGGTTAGGAATTCCCACAGACAAGCCTTGGGAATACAGCTTTCAAGGGAGGCCTCTTCCAAGCCTCTCGGAGCTCGTGGGGCCGAACGGCGAGCGTCGAAGCACTCGGTTTTGCTCCAGTAGTAGGCCTTTATTGACTAAATTGTAACATGACAACCTATGTGACTTTGGCAGACTTTTTAGCGCTTACTTTTGAGCTAGTGGGCTACGATTTGAAACAAACGATCGGTGGCAATCCAGCTTTCAGGGGAGGCCTCCCCCGAGTCTCTGGACGGCTGTGGGGGTGAACGGCGAGCGTCAAAGCACTCTGTTTCTCTCCAGTAGTTGGCCTTTATTGAGTAAATTGTAACAACGACCTATGTGATTTTGGCAGGACTTTTTAGCGCCTACTTTTCAGCTACTGGGCTAAGATTTGAAATAAACGATCGGTGGGAATCCAGCTTTCAGGGGAGGCCTCTTTCAAGCCTCTCAGAGGTTGTGGGGCCGAGCGGTGAGCGTCAAAGCACTCGGTTTCGCTCCAGTAGTAGGCCTTTATTGACTAAATTGTAACATGACGACCTATGTGATTTTGGCAGGACTTTTTAGCGCCTACTTTCAGCTACTGGGCTAAGATTTGAAACAAACGATCGGTGGGAATGCAGCTTTCAGGGGAGGCCTCCCCCGATTCTCTGGACGGTTGTGGGGCCGAACGGTGAGCGTCAAAGCACTCAGTTTCTCTCCAGTCGTAGGCCTTTATTGACTAAATTGTAACATGACGACCTATGTGAATTTGGCAGGACTTTTTAGTGCCTACTTTTGAACTAGTGGGCTAAGATTTTAAACAAACGATCGGTGGGAATCCAGCTTTCAGGGGAGGCCTCCCCTGAGTCTCTGGACGGCTGTGGGGCTGAGCGGCGATCGTTAAAGCACTCAGTTTCGGTCCAGTAATAGGCCTTTATTGACTAAATTGTAACATGACGACCTATGTGATTTTGGCAGGACTTTTTAGCGCTTACGTTTGAGCTAGTGGGCTAAGATTTAAAACAAACGATCGGTGGGAATCCAGCTTTCAGGGGAGGCCTCCCCGAGTCTCTGGACGGCTGTGGGGCCGAGCGGCGAGCGTTAAAGCACTCAGTTTCGCTCGAGTACCATGACGACCGATTTGACTTCGGCACGACTTTAGGTCGCTTAATTTCAGCCTAGCGGGTTAGGAATTCCCACAGACAAGCCTTGGGAATACAGCTTTCAAGGGAGGCCTCTTCCAAGCCTCTCGGAGCTCGTGGGGCCGAACGGCGAGCGTCGAAGCACTCGGTTTTGCTCCAGTAGTAGGCCTTTATTGACTAAATTGTAACATGACAACCTATGTGACTTTGGCAGGACTTTTTAGCGCTTACTTTTGAGCTAGTGGGCTACGATTTGAAACAAACGATCGGTGGCAATCCAGCTTTCAGGGGAGGCCTCCCCCGAGTCTCTGGACGGCTGTGGGGGCGAACGGCGAGCGTCAAAGCACTCTGTTTCTCTCCAGTAGTTGGCCTTTATTGAGTAATTGTAACAACGACCTATGTGATTTTGGCAGGACTTTTTAGCGCCTACTTTTCAGCTACTGGGCTAAGATTTGAAATAAACGATCGGTGGGAATCCAGCTTTCAGGGGAGGCCTCTTTCAAGCCTCTCAGAGGTTGTGGGGCCGAGCGGTGAGCGTCAAAGCACTCGGTTTCGCTCCAGTAGTAGGCCTTTATTGACTAAATTGTAACATGAAGACCTATGTGATTTTGGCAGGACTTTTTAGCGCTTACTTTTGAGCTAGTGGGCTAAGATTTGAAATAAACGATCGGTGGGAATCCAGCTTTCAGGGAGGCCTCCCCCGAATCTCTGGACGGTTGTGGGGCCGAACGGTGAGCGTCAAAGCACTCAGTTTCTCTCCAGTCGTAGGCCTTTATTGACTAAATTGTAACATGACGACCTATGTGAATTTGGCAGGACTTTTTAGTGCCTACTTTTGAACTAGTGGGCTAAGATTTGAAACAAACGATCAGTGGGAATCCAGCTTTCAGGGGAGGCCTCCCCTGAGTCTCTGGACGGCTGTGGGGCTGAGCGGCGATCGTTAAAGCACTCAGTTTCGGTCCAGTGATAGGCCTTTATTGACTAAATTGTAACATGACGACCTATGTGATTTTGGCAGGACTTTTTAGCGCTTACGTTTGAGCTAGTGGGCTAAGATTTAAAACAAACGATCGGTGGGAATCCAGCTCTCAGGGGAGGCCTCCCCCGAGTCTCTGGACGGCTGTGGGGCCGAGCGGCGAGCGTTAAAGCACTCAGTTTCGCTCGAGTACCATGACGACCGATTTGACTTCGGCACGACTTTAGGTCGCTTAATTTCAGCCTAGCGGGCTAGGAATTCACACAGACAAACCTTGGGAATCCAGCTTTCAAGGGAGGCCTCTTCCAAGCCTCTCGGAGCTCGTGGGGCCGAACGGCGAGCGTCGAAGCACTCGGTTTTGCTCCAGTAGTAGGCCTTTATTGACTAAATTGTAACATGACAACCTATGTGACTTTGGCAGGACTTTTTAGCGCTTACTTTTGAGCTAGTGGCTACGATTTGAAACAAACGATCGGTGGGAATCCAGCTTTCAGGGAGGCCGCCCCCGAGTCTCTGGACGGCTGTGGGGGCGAACGGCGAGCGTCAAAGCACTCTGTTTCTCTCCAGTAGTTGGCCTTTATTGAGTAAATTGTAACAACGACCTATGTGATTTTGGCAGGACTTTTAGCGCCTACTTTTCAGCTACTGGGCTAAGATTTGAAATAAACGATCGGTGGGAATCCAGCTTTCAGGGGAGGCCTCTTTCAAGCCTCTCAGAGTTGTGGGGCCGAGCGGTGAGCGTCAAAGCACTCGGTTTCGCTCCAGTAGTAGGCCTTTATTGACTAAATTGTAACATGACGACCTATGTGAATTTGGCAGGACTTTTTAGTGCCTACTTTTGAACTAGTGGGCTAAGATTTGAAACAAACGATCGGTGGGAATCCAGCTTTCAGGGGAGGCCTCCCCTGAGTCTCTGGACGGCTGTGGGCTGAGCGCGATCG
>NC_084535.1:135698-156605 GCF_024500275.1 Phycodurus eques
TATTTTGACTCATAACTTCAAAAAGGATGCTTTCCCACTAAAATCTCTGGCTATTTAGAGTAGAACTCTGCCCTTTATACTAGTTACAGGCAGTTTTTTTAATCCAAAAGCTTTGGTTGGAGTTTTACACACATTTGCAGTTTTTTATTGCTTAAAAACGCTTCCCAGCGCCTGCTGTACACGTTTTCTATTTTGACTCATAACTTCAAAAAGGATGCTTTCCCACTAAAATCTCTGGCTATTTAGAGTAGAACTCTGCCCTTTATACTAGTTACAGGCAGTTTTTTTGCATCCAAAAGCTTTGGTTGGAGTTTTACACACATTTGCAGTTTTTTATTGCTTAAAAACGCTTCCCAGCGCCTGCTGTACACGTTTTCTATTTTGACTCATAACTTCAAAAAGGATGCTTTCCCACTAAAATCTCTGGCTATTTAGAGTAGAACTCTGCCCTTTATACTAGTTACAGGCAGTTTTTTTAATCCAAAAGCTTTGGTTGGAGTTTTACACACATTTGCAGTTTTTTATTGCTTAAAAACGCTTCCCAGCGCCTGCTGTACACGTTTTCTATTTTGACTCATAACTTCAAAAAGGATGCTTTCCCACTAAAATCTCTGGCTATTTAGAGTAGAACTCTGCCCTTTATACTAGTTACAGGCAGTTTTTTTAATCCAAAAGCTTTGGTTGGAGTTTTACACACATTTGCAGTTTTTTATTGCTTAAAAACGCTTCCCAGCGCCTGCTGTACACGTTTTCTATTTTGACTCATAACTTCAAAAAGGATGCTTTCCCACTAAAATCTCTGGCTATTTAGAGTAGAACTCTGCCCTTTATACTAGTTACAGGCAGTTTTTTTGCATCCAAAAGCTTTGGTTGGAGTTTTACACACATTTGCAGTTTTTTATTGCTTAAAAACGCTTCCCAGCGCCTGCTGTACACGTTTTCTATTTTGACTCATAACTTCAAAAAGGATGCTTTCCCACTAAAATCTCTGGCTATTTAGAGTAGAACTCTGCCCTTTATACTAGTTACAGGCAGTTTTTTTCATCCAAAAGCTTTGGTTGGAGTTTTACACACATTTGCAGTTTTTTATTGCTTAAAAACGCTTCCCAGCGCCTTGCTGTACACTTTTTCTATTTTGACTCATAACTTCAAAAAGGATGCTTTCCCACTAAAATCTCTGGCTATTTAGAGTAGAACTCTGCCCTTTATACTAGTTACAGGCAGTTTTTTTGCATCCAAAAGCTTTGGTTGGAGTTTTACACACATTTGCAGTTTTTTATTGCTTAAAAACGCTTCCCAGCGCCTGCTGTACACGTTTTCTATTTTGACTCATAACTTCAAAAAGGATGCTTTCCCACTAAAATCTCTGGCTATTTAGAGTAGAACTCTGCCCTTTATACTAGTTACAGGCAGTTTTTTGCATCCAAAAGCTTTGGTTGGAGTTTTACACACATTTGCAGTTTTTTATTGCTTAAAAACGCTTCCCAGCGCCTGGCTGTACACTTTTTCTATTTTGACTCATAACTTCAAAAAGGATGCTTTCCCACTAAAATCTCTGGCTATTTAGAGTAGAACTCTGCCCTTTATACTAGTTACAGGCAGTTTTTTTCATCCAAAAGCTTTGGTTGGAGTTTTACACACATTTGCAGTTTTTTATTGCTTAAAAACGCTTCCCAGCGCCTGCTGTACACGTTTTCTATTTTGACTCATAACTTCAAAAAGGATGCTTTCCCACTAAAATCTCTGGCTATTTAGAGTAGAACTCTGCCCTTTATACTAGTTACAGGCAGTTTTTTTAATCCAAAAGCTTTGGTTGGAGTTTTACACACATTTGCAGTTTTTTATTGCTTAAAAACGCTTCCCAGCGCCTGCTGTACACGTTTTTCTATTTTGACTCATAACTTCAAAAAGGATGCTTTCCCACTAAAATCTCTGGCTATTTAGAGTAGAACTCTGCCCTTTATACTAGTTACAGGCAGTTTTTTGCATCCAAAAGCTTTGGTTGGAGTTTTACACACATTTGCAGTTTTTTATTGCTTAAAAACGCTTCCCAGCGCCTGCTGTACACGTTTTCTATTTTGACTCATAACTTCAAAAAGGATGCTTTCCCACTAAAATCTCTGGCTATTTAGAGTAGAACTCTGCCCTTTATACTAGTTACAGGCAGTTTTTTTAATCCAAAAGCTTTGGTTGGAGTTTTACACACATTTGCAGTTTTTTATTGCTTAAAAACGCTTCCCAGCGCCTGCTGTACACGTTTTCTATTTTGACTCATAACTTCAAAAAGGATGCTTTCCCACTAAAATCTCTGGCTATTTAGAGTAGAACTCTGCCCTTTATACTAGTTACAGGCAGTTTTTTGCATCCAAAAGCTTTGGTTGGAGTTTTACACACATTTGCAGTTTTTTATTGCTTAAAAACGCTTCCCAGCGCCTGCTGTACACGTTTTCTATTTTGACTCATAACTTCAAAAAGGATGCTTTCCCACTAAAATCTCTGGCTATTTAGAGTAGAACTCTGCCCTTTATACTAGTTACAGGCAGTTTTTTTAATCCAAAAGCTTTGGTTGGAGTTTTACACACATTTGCAGTTTTTTATTGCTTAAAAACGCTTCCCAGCGCCTTGCTGTACACGTTTTCTATTTTGACTCATAACTTCAAAAAGGATGCTTTCCCACTAAAATCTCTGGCTATTTAGAGTAGAACTCTGCCCTTTATACTAGTTACAGGCAGTTTTTTGAATCCAAAAGCTTTGGTTGGAGTTTTACACACATTTGCAGTTTTTTATTGCTTAAAAACGCTTCCCAGCGCCTGCTGTACACGTTTTTCTATTTTGACTCATAACTTCAAAAAGGATGCTTTCCCACTAAAATCTCTGGCTATTTAGAGTAGAACTCTGCCCTTTATACTAGTTACAGGCAGTTTTTTTGCATCCAAAAGCTTTGGTTGGAGTTTTACACACATTTGCAGTTTTTTATTGCTTAAAAACGCTTCCCAGCGCCTGCTGTACACGTTTTCTATTTTGACTCATAACTTCAAAAAGGATGCTTTCCCACTAAAATCTCTGGCTATTTAGAGTAGAACTCTGCCCTTTATACTAGTTACAGGCAGTTTTTTTGCATCCAAAAGCTTTGGTTGGAGTTTTACACACATTTGCAGTTTTTTATTGCTTAAAAACGCTTCCCAGCGCCTGCTGTACACGTTTTCTATTTTGACTCATAACTTCAAAAAGGATGCTTTCCCACTAAAATCTCTGGCTATTTAGAGTAGAACTCTGCCCTTTATACTAGTTACAGGCAGTTTTTTGCATCCAAAAGCTTTGGTTGGAGTTTTACACACATTTGCAGTTTTTTATTGCTTAAAAACGCTTCCCAGCGCCTGCTGTACACGTTTTTCTATTTTGACTCATAACTTCAAAAAGGATGCTTTCCCACTAAAATCTCTGGCTATTTAGAGTAGAACTCTGCCCTTTATACTAGTTACAGGCAGTTTTTTTAATCCAAAAGCTTTGGTTGGAGTTTTACACACATTTGCAGTTTTTTATTGCTTAAAAACGCTTCCCAGCGCCTGCTGTACACGTTTTCTATTTTGACTCATAACTTCAAAAAGGATGCTTTCCCACTAAAATCTCTGGCTATTTAGAGTAGAACTCTGCCCTTTATACTAGTTACAGGCAGTTTTTTTAATCCAAAAGCTTTGGTTGGAGTTTTACACACATTTGCAGTTTTTTATTGCTTAAAAACGCTTCCCAGCGCCTGCTGTACACGTTTTCTATTTTGACTCATAACTTCAAAAAGGATGCTTTCCCACTAAAATCTCTGGCTATTTAGAGTAGAACTCTGCCCTTTATACTAGTTACAGGCAGTTTTTTTAATCCAAAAGCTTTGGTTGGAGTTTTACACACATTTGCAGTTTTTTATTGCTTAAAAACGCTTCCCAGCGCCTGCTGTACACGTTTTCTATTTTGACTCATAACTTCAAAAAGGATGCTTTCCCACTAAAATCTCTGGCTATTTAGAGTAGAACTCTGCCCTTTATACTAGTTACAGGCAGTTTTTTTAATCCAAAAGCTTTGGTTGGAGTTTTACACACATTTGCAGTTTTTTATTGCTTAAAAACGCTTCCCAGCGCCTGGCTGTACACTTTTTTTATTTTGACTCATAACTTCAAAAAGGATGCTTTCCCACTAAAATCTCTGGCTATTTAGAGTAGAACTCTGCCCTTTATACTAGTTACAGGCAGTTTTTTGCATCCAAAAGCTTTGGTTGGAGTTTTACACACATTTGCAGTTTTTTATTGCTTAAAAACGCTTCCCAGCGCCTGCTGTACACGTTTTCTATTTTGACTCATAACTTCAAAAAGGATGCTTTCCCACTAAAATCTCTGGCTATTTAGAGTAGAACTCTGCCCTTTATACTAGTTACAGGCAGTTTTTTTAATCCAAAAGCTTTGGTTGGAGTTTTACACACATTTGCAGTTTTTTATTGCTTAAAAACGCTTCCCAGCGCCTGCTGTACACGTTTTCTATTTTGACTCATAACTTCAAAAAGGATGCTTTCCCACTAAAATCTCTGGCTATTTAGAGTAGAACTCTGCCCTTTATACTAGTTACAGGCAGTTTTTTTAATCCAAAAGCTTTGGTTGGAGTTTTACACACATTTGCAGTTTTTTATTGCTTAAAAACGCTTCCCAGCGCCTGCTGTACACGTTTTCTATTTTGACTCATAACTTCAAAAAGGATGCTTTCCCACTAAAATCTCTGGCTATTTAGAGTAGAACTCTGCCCTTTATACTAGTTACAGGCAGTTTTTTTAATCCAAAAGCTTTGGTTGGAGTTTTACACACATTTGCAGTTTTTTATTGCTTAAAAACGCTTCCCAGCGCCTGCTGTACACGTTTTTCTATTTTGACTCATAACTTCAAAAAGGATGCTTTCCCACTAAAATCTCTGGCTATTTAGAGTAGAACTCTGCCCTTTATACTAGTTACAGGCAGTTTTTTGAATCCAAAAGCTTTGGTTGGAGTTTTACACACATTTGCAGTTTTTTATTGCTTAAAAACGCTTCCCAGCGCCTGCTGTACACGTTTTCTATTTTGACTCATAACTTCAAAAAGGATGCTTTCCCACTAAAATCTCTGGCTATTTAGAGTAGAACTCTGCCCTTTATACTAGTTACAGGCAGTTTTTTTAATCCAAAAGCTTTGGTTGGAGTTTTACACACATTTGCAGTTTTTTATTGCTTAAAAACGCTTCCCAGCGCCTGCTGTACACGTTTTCTATTTTGACTCATAACTTCAAAAAGGATGCTTTCCCACTAAAATCTCTGGCTATTTAGAGTAGAACTCTGCCCTTTATACTAGTTACAGGCAGTTTTTTGCATCCAAAAGCTTTGGTTGGAGTTTTACACACATTTGCAGTTTTTTATTGCTTAAAAACGCTTCCCAGCGCCTGCTGTACACGTTTTCTATTTTGACTCATAACTTCAAAAAGGATGCTTTCCCACTAAAATCTCTGGCTATTTAGAGTAGAACTCTGCCCTTTATACTAGTTACAGGCAGTTTTTTTAATCCAAAAGCTTTGGTTGGAGTTTTACACACATTTGCAGTTTTTTATTGCTTAAAAACGCTTCCCAGCGCCTGCTGTACACGTTTTCTATTTTGACTCATAACTTCAAAAAGGATGCTTTCCCACTAAAATCTCTGGCTATTTAGAGTAGAACTCTGCCCTTTATACTAGTTACAGGCAGTTTTTTTGCATCCAAAAGCTTTGGTTGGAGTTTTACACACATTTGCAGTTTTTTATTGCTTAAAAACGCTTCCCAGCGCCTGCTGTACACGTTTTCTATTTTGACTCATAACTTCAAAAAGGATGCTTTCCCACTAAAATCTCTGGCTATTTAGAGTAGAACTCTGCCCTTTATACTAGTTACAGGCAGTTTTTTGCATCCAAAAGCTTTGGTTGGAGTTTTACACACATTTGCAGTTTTTTATTGCTTAAAAACGCTTCCCAGCGCCTGCTGTACACGTTTTCTATTTTGACTCATAACTTCAAAAAGGATGCTTTCCCACTAAAATCTCTGGCTATTTAGAGTAGAACTCTGCCCTTTATACTAGTTACAGGCAGTTTTTTTAATCCAAAAGCTTTGGTTGGAGTTTTACACACATTTGCAGTTTTTTATTGCTTAAAAACGCTTCCCAGCGCCTGCTGTACACGTTTTCTATTTTGACTCATAACTTCAAAAAGGATGCTTTCCCACTAAAATCTCTGGCTATTTAGAGTAGAACTCTGCCCTTTATACTAGTTACAGGCAGTTTTTTGAATCCAAAAGCTTTGGTTGGAGTTTTACACACATTTGCAGTTTTTTATTGCTTAAAAACGCTTCCCAGCGCCTGCTGTACACGTTTTCTATTTTGACTCATAACTTCAAAAAGGATGCTTTCCCACTAAAATCTCTGGCTATTTAGAGTAGAACTCTGCCCTTTATACTAGTTACAGGCAGTTTTTTGAATCCAAAAGCTTTGGTTGGAGTTTTACACACATTTGCAGTTTTTTATTGCTTAAAAACGCTTCCCAGCGCCTGCTGTACACGTTTTCTATTTTGACTCATAACTTCAAAAAGGATGCTTTCCCACTAAAATCTCTGGCTATTTAGAGTAGAACTCTGCCCTTTATACTAGTTACAGGCAGTTTTTTGCATCCAAAAGCTTTGGTTGGAGTTTTACACACATTTGCAGTTTTTTATTGCTTAAAAACGCTTCCCAGCGCCTTGGCTGTACACGTTTTCTATTTTGACTCATAACTTCAAAAAGGATGCTTTCCCACTAAAATCTCTGGCTATTTAGAGTAGAACTCTGCCCTTTATACTAGTTACAGGCAGTTTTTTGCATCCAAAAGCTTTGGTTGGAGTTTTACACACATTTGCAGTTTTTTATTGCTTAAAAACGCTTCCCAGCGCCTGCTGTACACGTTTTCTATTTTGACTCATAACTTCAAAAAGGATGCTTTCCCACTAAAATCTCTGGCTATTTAGAGTAGAACTCTGCCCTTTATACTAGTTACAGGCAGTTTTTTTAATCCAAAAGCTTTGGTTGGAGTTTTACACACATTTGCAGTTTTTTATTGCTTAAAAACGCTTCCCAGCGCCTGGCTGTACACTTTTTCTATTTTGACTCATAACTTCAAAAAGGATGCTTTCCCACTAAAATCTCTGGCTATTTAGAGTAGAACTCTGCCCTTTATACTAGTTACAGGCAGTTTTTTGAATCCAAAAGCTTTGGTTGGAGTTTTACACACATTTGCAGTTTTTTATTGCTTAAAAACGCTTCCCAGCGCCTGCTGTACACGTTTTCTATTTTGACTCATAACTTCAAAAAGGATGCTTTCCCACTAAAATCTCTGGCTATTTAGAGTAGAACTCTGCCCTTTATACTAGTTACAGGCAGTTTTTTTAATCCAAAAGCTTTGGTTGGAGTTTTACACACATTTGCAGTTTTTTATTGCTTAAAAACGCTTCCCAGCGCCTGGCTGTACACGTTTTCTATTTTGACTCATAACTTCAAAAAGGATGCTTTCCCAGTAAAATCTCTGGCTATTTAGAGTAGAACTCTGCCCTTTATACTAGTTACAGGCAGTTTTTTTAATCCAAAAGCTTTGGTTGGAGTTTTACACACATTTGCAGTTTTTTATTGCTTAAAAACGCTTCCCAGCGCCTGCTGTACACGTTTTCTATTTTGACTCATAACTTCAAAAAGGATGCTTTCCCACTAAAATCTCTGGCTATTTAGAGTAGAACTCTGCCCTTTATACTAGTTACAGGCAGTTTTTTGCATCCAAAAGCTTTGGTTGGAGTTTTACACACATTTGCAGTTTTTTATTGCTTAAAAACGCTTCCCAGCGCCTGCTGTACACGTTTTCTATTTTGACTCATAACTTCAAAAAGGATGCTTTCCCACTAAAATCTCTGGCTATTTAGAGTAGAACTCTGCCCTTTATACTAGTTACAGGCAGTTTTTTTAATCCAAAAGCTTTGGTTGGAGTTTTACACACATTTGCAGTTTTTTATTGCTTAAAAACGCTTCCCAGCGCCTGCTGTACACGTTTTCTATTTTGACTCATAACTTCAAAAAGGATGCTTTCCCACTAAAATCTCTGGCTATTTAGAGTAGAACTCTGCCCTTTATACTAGTTACAGGCAGTTTTTTGCATCCAAAAGCTTTGGTTGGAGTTTTACACACATTTGCAGTTTTTTATTGCTTAAAAACGCTTCCCAGCGCCTGCTGTACACGTTTTCTATTTTGACTCATAACTTCAAAAAGGATGCTTTCCCACTAAAATCTCTGGCTATTTAGAGTAGAACTCTGCCCTTTATACTAGTTACAGGCAGTTTTTTTAATCCAAAAGCTTTGGTTGGAGTTTTACACACATTTGCAGTTTTTTATTGCTTAAAAACGCTTCCCAGCGCCTTGCTGTACACGTTTTCTATTTTGACTCATAACTTCAAAAAGGATGCTTTCCCACTAAAATCTCTGGCTATTTAGAGTAGAACTCTGCCCTTTATACTAGTTACAGGCAGTTTTTTTAATCCAAAAGCTTTGGTTGGAGTTTTACACACATTTGCAGTTTTTTATTGCTTAAAAACGCTTCCCAGCGCCTGCTGTACACGTTTTCTATTTTGACTCATAACTTCAAAAAGGATGCTTTCCCACTAAAATCTCTGGCTATTTAGAGTAGAACTCTGCCCTTTATACTAGTTACAGGCAGTTTTTTGCATCCAAAAGCTTTGGTTGGAGTTTTACACACATTTGCAGTTTTTTATTGCTTAAAAACGCTTCCCAGCGCCTGCTGTACACGTTTTCTATTTTGACTCATAACTTCAAAAAGGATGCTTTCCCACTAAAATCTCTGGCTATTTAGAGTAGAACTCTGCCCTTTATACTAGTTACAGGCAGTTTTTTTAATCCAAAAGCTTTGGTTGGAGTTTTACACACATTTGCAGTTTTTTATTGCTTAAAAACGCTTCCCAGCGCCTGCTGTACACGTTTTCTATTTTGACTCATAACTTCAAAAAGGATGCTTTCCCACTAAAATCTCTGGCTATTTAGAGTAGAACTCTGCCCTTTATACTAGTTACAGGCAGTTTTTTGCATCCAAAAGCTTTGGTTGGAGTTTTACACACATTTGCAGTTTTTTATTGCTTAAAAACGCTTCCCAGCGCCTGCTGTACACGTTTTCTATTTTGACTCATAACTTCAAAAAGGATGCTTTCCCACTAAAATCTCTGGCTATTTAGAGTAGAACTCTGCCCTTTATACTAGTTACAGGCAGTTTTTTTAATCCAAAAGCTTTGGTTGGAGTTTTACACACATTTGCAGTTTTTTATTGCTTAAAAACGCTTCCCAGCGCCTGCTGTACACGTTTTCTATTTTGACTCATAACTTCAAAAAGGATGCTTTCCCACTAAAATCTCTGGCTATTTAGAGTAGAACTCTGCCCTTTATACTAGTTACAGGCAGTTTTTTGCATCCAAAAGCTTTGGTTGGAGTTTTACACACATTTGCAGTTTTTTATTGCTTAAAAACGCTTCCCAGCGCCTGCTGTACACGTTTTCTATTTTGACTCATAACTTCAAAAAGGATGCTTTCCCACTAAAATCTCTGGCTATTTAGAGTAGAACTCTGCCCTTTATACTAGTTACAGGCAGTTTTTTTAATCCAAAAGCTTTGGTTGGAGTTTTACACACATTTGCAGTTTTTTATTGCTTAAAAACGCTTCCCAGCGCCTGCTGTACACGTTTTCTATTTTGACTCATAACTTCAAAAAGGATGCTTTCCCACTAAAATCTCTGGCTATTTAGAGTAGAACTCTGCCCTTTATACTAGTTACAGGCAGTTTTTTTAATCCAAAAGCTTTGGTTGGAGTTTTACACACATTTGCAGTTTTTTATTGCTTAAAAACGCTTCCCAGCGCCTGCTGTACACGTTTTCTATTTTGACTCATAACTTCAAAAAGGATGCTTTCCCACTAAAATCTCTGGCTATTTAGAGTAGAACTCTGCCCTTTATACTAGTTACAGGCAGTTTTTTTCATCCAAAAGCTTTGGTTGGAGTTTTACACACATTTGCAGTTTTTTATTGCTTAAAAACGCTTCCCAGCGCCTGCTGTACACGTTTTCTATTTTGACTCATAACTTCAAAAAGGATGCTTTCCCACTAAAATCTCTGGCTATTTAGAGTAGAACTCTGCCCTTTATACTAGTTACAGGCAGTTTTTTTAATCCAAAAGCTTTGGTTGGAGTTTTACACACATTTGCAGTTTTTTATTGCTTAAAAACGCTTCCCAGCGCCTGCTGTACACGTTTTCTATTTTGACTCATAACTTCAAAAAGGATGCTTTCCCACTAAAATCTCTGGCTATTTAGAGTAGAACTCTGCCCTTTATACTAGTTACAGGCAGTTTTTTGCATCCAAAAGCTTTGGTTGGAGTTTTACACACATTTGCAGTTTTTTATTGCTTAAAAACGCTTCCCAGCGCCTGCTGTACACGTTTTCTATTTTGACTCATAACTTCAAAAAGGATGCTTTCCCACTAAAATCTCTGGCTATTTAGAGTAGAACTCTGCCCTTTATACTAGTTACAGGCAGTTTTTTGCATCCAAAAGCTTTGGTTGGAGTTTTACACACATTTGCAGTTTTTTATTGCTTAAAAACGCTTCCCAGCGCCTGCTGTACACGTTTTCTATTTTGACTCATAACTTCAAAAAGGATGCTTTCCCACTAAAATCTCTGGCTATTTAGAGTAGAACTCTGCCCTTTATACTAGTTACAGGCAGTTTTTTGAATCCAAAAGCTTTGGTTGGAGTTTTACACACATTTGCAGTTTTTTATTGCTTAAAAACGCTTCCCAGCGCCTGCTGTACACGTTTTCTATTTTGACTCATAACTTCAAAAAGGATGCTTTCCCACTAAAATCTCTGGCTATTTAGAGTAGAACTCTGCCCTTTATACTAGTTACAGGCAGTTTTTTGCATCCAAAAGCTTTGGTTGGAGTTTTACACACATTTGCAGTTTTTTATTGCTTAAAAACGCTTCCCAGCGCCTGCTGTACACGTTTTCTATTTTGACTCATAACTTCAAAAAGGATGCTTTCCCACTAAAATCTCTGGCTATTTAGAGTAGAACTCTGCCCTTTATACTAGTTACAGGCAGTTTTTTGCATCCAAAAGCTTTGGTTGGAGTTTTACACACATTTGCAGTTTTTTATTGCTTAAAAACGCTTCCCAGCGCCTGCTGTACACGTTTTCTATTTTGACTCATAACTTCAAAAAGGATGCTTTCCCACTAAAATCTCTGGCTATTTAGAGTAGAACTCTGCCCTTTATACTAGTTACAGGCAGTTTTTTTAATCCAAAAGCTTTGGTTGGAGTTTTACACACATTTGCAGTTTTTTATTGCTTAAAAACGCTTCCCAGCGCCTGCTGTACACGTTTTTCTATTTTGACTCATAACTTCAAAAAGGATGCTTTCCCACTAAAATCTCTGGCTATTTAGAGTAGAACTCTGCCCTTTATACTAGTTACAGGCAGTTTTTTGCATCCAAAAGCTTTGGTTGGAGTTTTACACACATTTGCAGTTTTTTATTGCTTAAAAACGCTTCCCAGCGCCTGCTGTACACGTTTTCTATTTTGACTCATAACTTCAAAAAGGATGCTTTCCCACTAAAATCTCTGGCTATTTAGAGTAGAACTCTGCCCTTTATACTAGTTACAGGCAGTTTTTTTAATCCAAAAGCTTTGGTTGGAGTTTTACACACATTTGCAGTTTTTTATTGCTTAAAAACGCTTCCCAGCGCCTGCTGTACACGTTTTCTATTTTGACTCATAACTTCAAAAAGGATGCTTTCCCACTAAAATCTCTGGCTATTTAGAGTAGAACTCTGCCCTTTATACTAGTTACAGGCAGTTTTTTTGCATCCAAAAGCTTTGGTTGGAGTTTTACACACATTTGCAGTTTTTTATTGCTTAAAAACGCTTCCCAGCGCCTGCTGTACACGTTTTCTATTTTGACTCATAACTTCAAAAAGGATGCTTTCCCACTAAAATCTCTGGCTATTTAGAGTAGAACTCTGCCCTTTATACTAGTTACAGGCAGTTTTTTTCATCCAAAAGCTTTGGTTGGAGTTTTACACACATTTGCAGTTTTTTATTGCTTAAAAACGCTTCCCAGCGCCTGCTGTACACGTTTTCTATTTTGACTCATAACTTCAAAAAGGATGCTTTCCCACTAAAATCTCTGGCTATTTAGAGTAGAACTCTGCCCTTTATACTAGTTACAGGCAGTTTTTTTGAATCCAAAAGCTTTGGTTGGAGTTTTACACACATTTGCAGTTTTTTATTGCTTAAAAACGCTTCCCAGCGCCTGGCTGTACACTTTTTTTATTTTGACTCATACTTCAAAAAGGATGCTTTCCCACTAAAATCTCTGGCTATTTAGAGTAGAACTCTGCCCTTTATACTAGTTACAGGCAGTTTTTTGCATCCAAAAGCTTTGGTTGGAGTTTTACACACATTTGCAGTTTTTTATTGCTTAAAAACGCTTCCCAGCGCCTGGCTGTACACTTTTTCTATTTTGACTCATAACTTCAAAAAGGATGCTTTCCCAGTAAAATCTCTGGCTATTTAGAGTAGAACTCTGCCCTTTATACTAGTTACAGGCAGTTTTTTGCATCCAAAAGCTTTGGTTGGAGTTTTACACACATTTGCAGTTTTTTATTGCTTAAAAACGCTTCCCAGCGCCTGGCTGTACACTTTTTTTATTTTGACTCATAACTTCAAAAAGGATGCTTTCCCACTAAAATCTCTGGCTATTTAGAGTAGAACTCTGCCCTTTATACTAGTTACAGGCAGTTTTTTGCATCCAAAAGCTTTGGTTGGAGTTTTACACACATTTGCAGTTTTTTATTGCTTAAAAACGCTTCCCAGCGCCTGCTGTACACGTTTTCTTATTTTGACTCATAACTTCAAAAAGGATGCTTTCCCAGTAAAATCTCTGGCTATTTAGAGTAGAACTCTGCCCTTTATACTAGTTACAGGCAGTTTTTTGCATCCAAAAGCTTTGGTTGGAGTTTTACACACATTTGCAGTTTTTTATTGCTTAAAAACGCTTCCCAGCGCCTGCTGTACACGTTTTCTATTTTGACTCATAACTTCAAAAAGGATGCTTTCCCAGTAAAATCTCTGGCTATTTAGAGTAGAACTCTGCCCTTTATACTAGTTACAGGCAGTTTTTTTCATCCAAAAGCTTTGGTTGGAGTTTTACACACATTTGCAGTTTTTTATTGCTTAAAAACGCTTCCCAGCGCCTGCTGTACACGTTTTCTATTTTGACTCATAACTTCAAAAAGGATGCTTTCCCACTAAAATCTCTGGCTATTTAGAGTAGAACTCTGCCCTTTATACTAGTTACAGGCAGTTTTTTTGCATCCAAAAGCTTTGGTTGGAGTTTTACACACATTTGCAGTTTTTTATTGCTTAAAAACGCTTCCCAGCGCCTGCTGTACACGTTTTCTATTTGACTCATAACTTCAAAAAGGATGCTTTCCCACTAAAATCTCTGGCTATTTAGAGTAGAACTCTGCCCTTTATACTAGTTACAGGCAGTTTTTTGCATCCAAAAGCTTTGGTTGGAGTTTTACACACATTTGCAGTTTTTTATTGCTTAAAAACGCTTCCCAGCGCCTTGCTGTACACGTTTTCTATTTTGACTCATAACTTCAAAAAGGATGCTTTCCCACTAAAATCTCTGGCTATTTAGAGTAGAACTCTGCCCTTTATACTAGTTACAGGCAGTTTTTTGCATCCAAAAGCTTTGGTTGGAGTTTTACACACATTTGCAGTTTTTTATTGCTTAAAAACGCTTCCCAGCGCCTGCTGTACACGTTTTCTATTTTGACTCATAACTTCAAAAAGGATGCTTTCCCACTAAAATCTCTGGCTATTTAGAGTAGAACTCTGCCCTTTATACTAGTTACAGGCAGTTTTTTGCATCCAAAAGCTTTGGTTGGAGTTTTACACACATTTGCAGTTTTTTATTGCTTAAAAACGCTTCCCAGCGCCTTGCTGTACACGTTTTCTATTTTGACTCATAACTTCAAAAAGGATGCTTTCCCACTAAAATCTCTGGCTATTTAGAGTAGAACTCTGCCCTTTATACTAGTTACAGGCAGTTTTTTGCATCCAAAAGCTTTGGTTGGAGTTTTACACACATTTGCAGTTTTTTATTGCTTAAAAACGCTTCCCAGCGCCTTGCTGTACACGTTTTCTATTTTGACTCATAACTTCAAAAAGGATGCTTTCCCACTAAAATCTCTGGCTATTTAGAGTAGAACTCTGCCCTTTATACTAGTTACAGGCAGTTTTTTGCATCCAAAAGCTTTGGTTGGAGTTTTACACACATTTGCAGTTTTTTATTGCTTAAAAACGCTTCCCAGCGCCTGCTGTACACGTTTTCTATTTTGACTCATAACTTCAAAAAGGATGCTTTCCCACTAAAATCTCTGGCTATTTAGAGTAGAACTCTGCCCTTTATACTAGTTACAGGCAGTTTTTTGCATCCAAAAGCTTTGGTTGGAGTTTTACACACATTTGCAGTTTTTTATTGCTTAAAAACGCTTCCCAGCGCCTTGCTGTACACTTTTTTATTTTGACTCATAACTTCAAAAAGGATGCTTTCCCACTAAAATCTCTGGCTATTTAGAGTAGAACTCTGCCCTTTATACTAGTTACAGGCAGTTTTTTGCATCCAAAAGCTTTGGTTGGAGTTTTACACACATTTGCAGTTTTTTATTGCTTAAAAACGCTTCCCAGCGCCTGCTGTACACGTTTTCTATTTTGACTCATAACTTCAAAAAGGATGCTTTCCCACTAAAATCTCTGGCTATTTAGAGTAGAACTCTGCCCTTTATACTAGTTACAGGCAGTTTTTTGCATCCAAAAGCTTTGGTTGGAGTTTTACACACATTTGCAGTTTTTTATTGCTTAAAAACGCTTCCCAGCGCCTGCTGTACACGTTTTCTATTTTGACTCATAACTTCAAAAAGGATGCTTTCCCACTAAAATCTCTGGCTATTTAGAGTAGAACTCTGCCCTTTATACTAGTTACAGGCAGTTTTTTGCATCCAAAAGCTTTGGTTGGAGTTTTACACACATTTGCAGTTTTTTATTGCTTAAAAACGCTTCCCAGCGCCTGCTGTACACGTTTTTCTATTTTGACTCATAACTTCAAAAAGGATGCTTTCCCACTAAAATCTCTGGCTATTTAGAGTAGAACTCTGCCCTTTATACTAGTTACAGGCAGTTTTTTGCATCCAAAAGCTTTGGTTGGAGTTTTACACACATTTGCAGTTTTTTATTGCTTAAAAACGCTTCCCAGCGCCTTGCTGTACACGTTTTTCTATTTTGACTCATAACTTCAAAAAGGATGCTTTCCCACTAAAATCTCTGGCTATTTAGAGTAGAACTCTGCCCTTTATACTAGTTACAGGCAGTTTTTTTCATCCAAAAGCTTTGGTTGGAGTTTTACACACATTTGCAGTTTTTTATTGCTTAAAAACGCTTCCCAGCGCCTGCTGTACACGTTTTCTATTTTGACTCATAACTTCAAAAAGGATGCTTTCCCACTAAAATCTCTGGCTATTTAGAGTAGAACTCTGCCCTTTATACTAGTTACAGGCAGTTTTTTGCATCCAAAAGCTTTGGTTGGAGTTTTACACACATTTGCAGTTTTTTATTGCTTAAAAACGCTTCCCAGCGCCTGCTGTACACGTTTTTCTATTTTGACTCATAACTTCAAAAAGGATGCTTTCCCACTAAAATCTCTGGCTATTTAGAGTAGAACTCTGCCCTTTATACTAGTTACAGGCAGTTTTTTGCATCCAAAAGCTTTGGTTGGAGTTTTACACACATTTGCAGTTTTTTATTGCTTAAAAACGCTTCCCAGCGCCTTGGCTGTACACTTTTTCTATTTTGACTCATAACTTCAAAAAGGATGCTTTCCCACTAAAATCTCTGGCTATTTAGAGTAGAACTCTGCCCTTTATACTAGTTACAGGCAGTTTTTTGCATCCAAAAGCTTTGGTTGGAGTTTTACACACATTTGCAGTTTTTTATTGCTTAAAAACGCTTCCCAGCGCCTGCTGTACACGTTTTCTATTTTGACTCATAACTTCAAAAAGGATGCTTTCCCACTAAAATCTCTGGCTATTTAGAGTAGAACTCTGCCCTTTATACTAGTTACAGGCAGTTTTTTGCATCCAAAAGCTTTGGTTGGAGTTTTACACACATTTGCAGTTTTTTATTGCTTAAAAACGCTTCCCAGCGCCTGCTGTACACGTTTTCTATTTTGACTCATAACTTCAAAAAGGATGCTTTCCCACTAAAATCTCTGGCTATTTAGAGTAGAACTCTGCCCTTTATACTAGTTACAGGCAGTTTTTTGCATCCAAAAGCTTTGGTTGGAGTTTTACACACATTTGCAGTTTTTTATTGCTTAAAAACGCTTCCCAGCGCCTGCTGTACACGTTTTCTATTTTGACTCATAACTTCAAAAAGGATGCTTTCCCACTAAAATCTCTGGCTATTTAGAGTAGAACTCTGCCCTTTATACTAGTTACAGGCAGTTTTTTGCATCCAAAAGCTTTGGTTGGAGTTTTACACACATTTGCAGTTTTTTATTGCTTAAAAACGCTTCCCAGCGCCTGCTGTACACGTTTTCTATTTTGACTCATAACTTCAAAAAGGATGCTTTCCCACTAAAATCTCTGGCTATTTAGAGTAGAACTCTGCCCTTTATACTAGTTACAGGCAGTTTTTTTAATCCAAAAGCTTTGGTTGGAGTTTTACACACATTTGCAGTTTTTTATTGCTTAAAAACGCTTCCCAGCGCCTGGCTGTACACGTTTTTCTATTTTGACTCATAACTTCAAAAAGGATGCTTTCCCACTAAAATCTCTGGCTATTTAGAGTAGAACTCTGCCCTTTATACTAGTTACAGGCAGTTTTTTTGCATCCAAAAGCTTTGGTTGGAGTTTTACACACATTTGCAGTTTTTTATTGCTTAAAAACGCTTCCCAGCGCCTGCTGTACACGTTTTCTATTTTGACTCATAACTTCAAAAAGGATGCTTTCCCACTAAAATCTCTGGCTATTTAGAGTAGAACTCTGCCCTTTATACTAGTTACAGGCAGTTTTTTGCATCCAAAAGCTTTGGTTGGAGTTTTACACACATTTGCAGTTTTTTATTGCTTAAAAACGCTTCCCAGCGCCTGCTGTACACGTTTTCTATTTTGACTCATAACTTCAAAAAGGATGCTTTCCCACTAAAATCTCTGGCTATTTAGAGTAGAACTCTGCCCTTTATACTAGTTACAGGCAGTTTTTTGCATCCAAAAGCTTTGGTTGGAGTTTTACACACATTTGCAGTTTTTTATTGCTTAAAAACGCTTCCCAGCGCCTTGCTGTACACGTTTTCTATTTTGACTCATAACTTCAAAAAGGATGCTTTCCCACTAAAATCTCTGGCTATTTAGAGTAGAACTCTGCCCTTTATACTAGTTACAGGCAGTTTTTTGCATCCAAAAGCTTTGGTTGGAGTTTTACACACATTTGCAGTTTTTTATTGCTTAAAAACGCTTCCCAGCGCCTGCTGTACACGTTTTCTATTTTGACTCATAACTTCAAAAAGGATGCTTTCCCACTAAAATCTCTGGCTATTTAGAGTAGAACTCTGCCCTTTATACTAGTTACAGGCAGTTTTTTGCATCCAAAAGCTTTGGTTGGAGTTTTACACACATTTGCAGTTTTTTATTGCTTAAAAACGCTTCCCAGCGCCTGCTGTACACGTTTTCTATTTTGACTCATAACTTCAAAAAGGATGCTTTCCCACTAAAATCTCTGGCTATTTAGAGTAGAACTCTGCCCTTTATACTAGTTACAGGCAGTTTTTTGCATCCAAAAGCTTTGGTTGGAGTTTTACACACATTTGCAGTTTTTTATTGCTTAAAAACGCTTCCCAGCGCCTTGGCTGTACACGTTTTCTATTTTGACTCATAACTTCAAAAAGGATGCTTTCCCACTAAAATCTCTGGCTATTTAGAGTAGAACTCTGCCCTTTATACTAGTTACAGGCAGTTTTTTGCATCCAAAAGCTTTGGTTGGAGTTTTACACACATTTGCAGTTTTTTATTGCTTAAAAACGCTTCCCAGCGCCTGCTGTACACGTTTTCTATTTTGACTCATAACTTCAAAAAGGATGCTTTCCCACTAAAATCTCTGGCTATTTAGAGTAGAACTCTGCCCTTTATACTAGTTACAGGCAGTTTTTTTAATCCAAAAGCTTTGGTTGGAGTTTTACACACATTTGCAGTTTTTTATTGCTTAAAAACGCTTCCCAGCGCCTGCTGTACACGTTTTCTATTTTGACTCATAACTTCAAAAAGGATGCTTTCCCACTAAAATCTCTGGCTATTTAGAGTAGAACTCTGCCCTTTATACTAGTTACAGGCAGTTTTTTGCATCCAAAAGCTTTGGTTGGAGTTTTACACACATTTGCAGTTTTTTATTGCTTAAAAACGCTTCCCAGCGCCTGCTGTACACGTTTTCTATTTTGACTCATAACTTCAAAAAGGATGCTTTCCCACTAAAATCTCTGGCTATTTAGAGTAGAACTCTGCCCTTTATACTAGTTACAGGCAGTTTTTTGCATCCAAAAGCTTTGGTTGGAGTTTTACACACATTTGCAGTTTTTTATTGCTTAAAAACGCTTCCCAGCGCCTGCTGTACACGTTTTCTATTTTGACTCATAACTTCAAAAAGGATGCTTTCCCACTAAAATCTCTGGCTATTTAGAGTAGAACTCTGCCCTTTATACTAGTTACAGGCAGTTTTTTTAATCCAAAAGCTTTGGTTGGAGTTTTACACACATTTGCAGTTTTTTATTGCTTAAAAACGCTTCCCAGCGCCTTGGCTGTACACTTTTTTTATTTTGACTCATAACTTCAAAAAGGATGCTTTCCCACTAAAATCTCTGGCTATTTAGAGTAGAACTCTGCCCTTTATACTAGTTACAGGCAGTTTTTTGCATCCAAAAGCTTTGGTTGGAGTTTTACACACATTTGCAGTTTTTTATTGCTTAAAAACGCTTCCCAGCGCCTGCTGTACACGTTTTCTATTTTGACTCATAACTTCAAAAAGGATGCTTTCCCACTAAAATCTCTGGCTATTTAGAGTAGAACTCTGCCCTTTATACTAGTTACAGGCAGTTTTTTGCATCCAAAAGCTTTGGTTGGAGTTTTACACACATTTGCAGTTTTTTATTGCTTAAAAACGCTTCCCAGCGCCTGCTGTACACGTTTTCTATTTTGACTCATAACTTCAAAAAGGATGCTTTCCCACTAAAATCTCTGGCTATTTAGAGTAGAACTCTGCCCTTTATACTAGTTACAGGCAGTTTTTTTCATCCAAAAGCTTTGGTTGGAGTTTTACACACATTTGCAGTTTTTTATTGCTTAAAAACGCTTCCCAGCGCCTTGGCTGTACACGTTTTCTATTTTGACTCATAACTTCAAAAAGGATGCTTTCCCACTAAAATCTCTGGCTATTTAGAGTAGAACTCTGCCCTTTATACTAGTTACAGGCAGTTTTTTGCATCCAAAAGCTTTGGTTGGAGTTTTACACACATTTGCAGTTTTTTATTGCTTAAAAACGCTTCCCAGCGCCTGCTGTACACGTTTTCTATTTTGACTCATAACTTCAAAAAGGATGCTTTCCCACTAAAATCTCTGGCTATTTAGAGTAGAACTCTGCCCTTTATACTAGTTACAGGCAGTTTTTTTCATCCAAAAGCTTTGGTTGGAGTTTTACACACATTTGCAGTTTTTTATTGCTTAAAAACGCTTCCCAGCGCCTGCTGTACACGTTTTCTATTTTGACTCATAACTTCAAAAAGGATGCTTTCCCACTAAAATCTCTGGCTATTTAGAGTAGAACTCTGCCCTTTATACTAGTTACAGGCAGTTTTTTGCATCCAAAAGCTTTGGTTGGAGTTTTACACACATTTGCAGTTTTTTATTGCTTAAAAACGCTTCCCAGCGCCTTGGCTGTACACTTTTTTATTTTGACTCATAACTTCAAAAAGGATGCTTTCCCACTAAAATCTCTGGCTATTTAGAGTAGAACTCTGCCCTTTATACTAGTTACAGGCAGTTTTTTGCATCCAAAAGCTTTGGTTGGAGTTTTACACACATTTGCAGTTTTTTATTGCTTAAAAACGCTTCCCAGCGCCTGCTGTACACGTTTTCTATTTTGACTCATAACTTCAAAAAGGATGCTTTCCCACTAAAATCTCTGGCTATTTAGAGTAGAACTCTGCCCTTTATACTAGTTACAGGCAGTTTTTTGCATCCAAAAGCTTTGGTTGGAGTTTTACACACATTTGCAGTTTTTTATTGCTTAAAAACGCTTCCCAGCGCCTGGCTGTACACGTTTTCTATTTTGACTCATAACTTCAAAAAGGATGCTTTCCCAGTAAAATCTCTGGCTATTTAGAGTAGAACTCTGCCCTTTATACTAGTTACAGGCAGTTTTTTGCATCCAAAAGCTTTGGTTGGAGTTTTACACACATTTGCAGTTTTTTATTGCTTAAAAAACGCTTCCCAGCGCCTGCTGTACACGTTTTCTATTTTGACTCATAACTTCAAAAAGGATGCTTTCCCACTAAAATCTCTGGCTATTTAGAGTAGAACTCTGCCCTTTATACTAGTTACAGGCAGTTTTTTTCATCCAAAAGCTTTGGTTGGAGTTTTACACACATTTGCAGTTTTTTATTGCTTAAAAACGCTTCCCAGCGCCTGCTGTAC
>NC_084535.1:156625-185497 GCF_024500275.1 Phycodurus eques
TTCTTTCTCTTCTTTCTTTTCTTCTTCTTTCTTCTTTCTTTTCTTCTTCTTCTTTCTTCTTTTTTCTTTCTTCTTTCTCTTTCTTCTTTCTTTCTTTTCTCTTCTTCTTTTCTTTCTTCTTCTTCTTCTTCTTCTTTTCTTCTTTTCTTTTTCTCTTCTCTTCTTTCTTCTCTTCTTTTCTCTTTTCTTTCTTCTTCTTCTTTCTTTCTTCTTTCTTCTTTTTCTTTCTTCTTTTTCTCTTCTTCTCTTCTTCTCTTTTTCTTTCTCTTCTTTTTCTTCTTTTCTTTCTTCTTTCTTTTTCTTCTTCTTTCTTTCTTCTTTCTTTCTTCTCTTCTTCTTTTCTTCTTTTTCTTTCTCTTCTTCTTTCTTCTCTTTTCTTCTTCTTCTTCTTTCTTCTTTCTCTCTTTCTTCTTCTTTTCTCTTCTTCTTCTTTTCTTCTTCTTCTCTTCTCTTCTTCTCTTCTCTTCTTCTTCTTCTCTTCTTTCTCTTCTTTTTCTCTTTCTTTCTCTCTTTCTCTTCTTCTTTCTCTTTTCTTCTCTTCTTTCTTCTCTTCTTCTCTTTCTTTCTCTCTTTCTTCTCTTTCTTCTCTTCTTTCTTTTCTTCTCTTCTCTTCTCTTTCTTCTTCTTTCTTCTTCTCTTCTTTCTTCTTCTTTCTTCTTCTCTTCTTTCTTTCTCTTCTCTTTCTTCTTCCTTCTCTCTTCTTTCTTCCTTCTTTCTTTTCTTTCTCTTCTTCTTCTTCTCTCTTTCTTCTTTTCTTTCTTCTCTTCTTCTTTCTTTCTCTTCTTTTCTTCTTCTTTCTTCTCTTTCTCTTCTTCTTCTCTTTCCTTCTTTCTTCTCTTTCTTCTTCTCTTCTCTTCTTCTTCTTTCTTCTTCTTTCTTCTTTCTCTTTCTTCTTCTCTTCTTCTTCTTCTCTTCTTTCTTCTTTCTTTCTTCTTCTTCTTCTCTCTTCTTTCTTCTTCTTTCTTTCTTCTTCTTCTCTTCTTCTCTTCTTCTCTTTCTTCTCTTCTCTTCTCTTCTTTCTTCTTCTCTTCTCTCTTCTTCTCTCTTTCTTCTTTCTTCTTCTTCTTCTCTCTTCTTTCTTCTTTCTTCTTTCTTTCTTCTTCTTCTCTTTCTTCTCTTCTTTTCTCTTCTTCTCTCTTCTCTCTTCTTTCTTCTCTTTCTCTTTCTTCTTCTTCTCTTCTTCTTTCTCTCTTTCTTCTTCTTTCTTTTCTTCTTCTTCTTCTTTCTCTTCTTTCCTTCTTCTTTCTTTTCTTTCTTCTTCTCTTCTCTTTCTCTTCTTCTTTCTCTTCTTTTCTTCTTCTTTCTTCTTTCTCTTCTTTCTTCTTCTTCTTTCTTCTCTCTTCTCTCTCTTTCTCTTCTTCTCTTCTCTTCTTTCTCTTCTTCTCTTTCTCTCTTCTTCTTCTTTCTTCTTCTCTTCTTCTTCTTTCTTCTTCTTCTCTTCTCTTTCTCTTTCTTCTTCTTTCTTTCTTCTCTTCTTCTTCTCTCTTTCTTCTTCTTTCTTCTCTTCTCTCTTCTCTTCTTCTCTTCTTCTCTTCTTCTCTTTCTTCTTCTTCTTCTTCTTTCTTCTCTTCTCTTCTTCTTCTCTTTCTTCTTCTCTCTTTCTTTCTCTTCTCTCTTCTTTCTTCTCTTCTTCTTCTCTTCTTTCTTCTTTCTCTCTTCTCTTTCTTCTTTCTCTCTCTTTCTTCTCTTCTTTCTCTTCTTCTTTCTCTTCTTCTTCTCTCTTCTTCTCTTCTCTTTCTCTTCTTCTTCTTTCTCTTTCTTCTTCTTCTCTCTTCTCTTTCTTCTTCTCTCTTCTCTTTCTTCTCTTCTTTCTCTTCTCTTCTCTTCTTTCTTCTCTTTCTTCTTCTTTCTTCTTCTTTCTTCTTTCTCTCTTCTCTTCTTCTTCTTCTCTCTTTCTTCTCTTCTCTTTCTTCTCTCTTTCTTTCTCTTTCTTTCTTCTTTCTTCTCTTCTTCTTCTTTCTCTTCTTCTCTTTCTCTTCTTTCTTTCTCTTCTTTTCTTTCTTTCTCTTCTCTTCTTTCTCTTTCTTCTCTCTCTTTCTCTTCTTCTCTTTCTCTCTTCTTCTCTTTCTTCTCTTCTCTTCTCTCTTCTTCTCTCTCTTCTCTCTCTTCTCTTCTTCTTTCTCTCTTCTTCTTTCTCTCTCTTCTTTCTTCTCTTTTCTTTTCTTCTCTTCTCTTCTCTCTTTCTTCTTTCTTCTCTTCTCTTCTCTTCTCTCTTCTTTCTCTTTCTTCTTTCTCTCTTTCTCTTCTTCTTCTTCTCTCTTTCTTCTTCTCTTCTCTCTCTTTTCTCTCTCTTCTTCTCTCTCTTTCTTCTTCTCTTCTTCTTTCTCTTCTTCTCTTTCTTCTTCTTTCTCTTCTCTCTTCTTTCTTTCTCTCTTCTTCTTTCTTCTTTCTTCTTTCTTCTCTCTTTCTCTTCTCTTTCTTCTTCTTTCTTCTTTCTTCTTCTCTTTCTTTCTCTTCTTCTTCTTTCTTCTTCTTTCTTTCTTCTTCTTTCTTCTTCTTCTTTCTCTTCTTTCTTTCTTTTCTCTTCTCTTCTTCTCTTCTCTCTCTTCTCTTTCTCTCTTCTTCTTTCTCTTTTCTTCTCTTCTTCTTTCTTCTCTTTCTTCTCTTCTCTTTCTCTCTTTCTTTCTCTTCTTTCTTCTTCTTTCTCTTCTTTCTCTTTCTTCTTCTCTTTCTTCTCTTCTCTTCTTCTCTCTCTTCTCTTCTTTTTCCTTCTTCTTTCTCTCTTCTCTTCTTCTTCTCTCTTCTCTCTTTCTCTCTTCTCTCTTCTTTCTCTTCTTTCTTCTTCTTTCTCTCTTCTTCTTCTCTTCTTTCTTCTTCTCTTTCTTCTTCTCTCTTCTTTCTTCTTCTCTTTCTTCTTCCTCTCTTCTTCTCTCTCTCTTTCTCTTTCTCTTCCTCTTCTCTTCTCTTTCTCTCTTCTCTTCTTCCTTTCTTCTTCTCTTCTTCTTCTTTCTTCTCTTCTTCTTTCTTTCTCTCTTCTCTTTCTCTCTTCTTTCTTCTTCTTCTTCTTTCTCTCTTCTTTCTTCTTTCTCTTCTCTCTTCTTCTTCTTCTTTCTTCTTTCTTCTTCTCTCTTTCTTCTTCTTCTCTTCTCTTCTCTCTTCTTCTTCTTTCTCTCTTCTTCTCTCTTCTCTCTTCTTCTCTTCTTCTTCTTTCTCTTCTCTTTCTTTCTTCTCTCTTCTCTTCTTCTCTTCTTCTTTCTTCTCTTTTCTCTCTTCTTCTCTTCTTCTCTTCTTTCTTTCTCTTCTTCTTCTCTCTTCTCTTTCTCTTCTCTTCTCTTCTCTTCTTCTTCTTTCTCTTCTCTTCTTCTTTCTTTCTTCTTTTCTTTCTCTTCTCTCTTCTCTTTCTCTTCTCTTCTCTTTCTCTCTTCTTCTTCTCTCTTCTTCTCTTCTTCTCTCTCTTTTCTTCTTTCTCTCTTTCTTCTCTCTCTTTCTCTTCTCTTCTTCTTCTTCTCCTCTTTCTTCTCTTCTTCTCTTCTTCTCTCTTTTCTTCTCTTCTCTTTTCTTTCTCTCTTTCTTCCTCTTCTTTCTCTTCTTTCTCTCTCTTCTTCTCTTTCTTCTCTTTCTTTCTTCTTTCTCTCTTCTCTTTCTCTCTTTCTTCTCTTCTCTCTTCTCTTTCTTCTTCTTCTTCCTCTCTTCTCTCTTTTCTTCTCTTTCTCTTCTTCTCTCTTCTCTCTTTCTTCTTTCTCTTTTCTTTCTCTTCTCTTCTTCTCTTTCTTCTTCTTTTCTTCTCTTCTTCTTTCTCTTCTTTTCTTCTCTTCTTTCTCTTCTCTCTCTTCTTCTCTTTCTTCTCTCTTCTTTTCTTCTCTTTCTTCTCTCTTCTCTTCTTCTTCTTCTTCTCTCTTCTTCTTTCTCTCTCTTCTCTTTCTTTCTTCTCTTTCTTCTCTCTCTTCTTCTCTTTCTCTTTCTCTCTTCTCTTCTCTTCTTCTTTCTCTTCTCTCTTTCTCTCTTTCCTTCTTCTCTTCTCTTTCTTTCTTCTTCTTCTTTCTTCTTTCTCTTCTTCTTCTCTTCTTTCTCTTCTTCTCTTTCTTTCTTTCTTCTTTCTCTTCTTTCTTCTTCTCTTCTCTCTTTCTTCTCTTCTCTTTCTTCTTCTCTTCTCTTCTCTCTTTCCTTCTCTCTTCTTTCTTCTTCTCTTTTCTTTCTCTTCTCTCTTCTTCTTCTCTTCTCTTCTTCTTCTTCTTCTTTTCTTCTCTCTTTCTCTTCTCTCTTCTTTCTCTCTTTCTCTTCTTTCTTCTTTCTTTTCTTCTTCTTCTTCTCTCTTCTTTCTCTTTCTTCTTTCTTTCTCTCTTCTCTTCTTCTTCTCTTCTTCTCTTCTTCTTCCTTTCTTTCTTTTCTCTTTCTCTCTTCTCTTCTTTCTTCTTCTCTTCTCTTTCTTCTTCTTCTCTTCTTCTTCCTTCTCTCTTCTTCTTTCTCTCTTCTTTCTTTCTCTTCTCTTCTTCTCTCTTCTTCTTCTCTTCTTCTTTCTTCTCTCTTCTCTTTTCTTCTTCTCTCTTCTCCTTCTCTTTTCTTCTTCTTCTCTCTTCTCTCTCTTTTTTCTTCTTTCTTCCTCTTTCTTTCTTCTTCTTCTCTCTTCTTCTCTTCTCTTCTCTTTCTTCTTCTTTCTTCTTCTTCTCTTCTTCTTCTCTCTTCTCTTCTTCTTCTCTTCTCTTTCCTCTTTCTCTTTCTTCTCTTCTCTCTCTTCTTTCTTCTCTTTCTTTCTTCTCTCTTCTCTTCTCTTCTTCTTCTCTTCTTTTCTTCTTTCTCTCTTCTTTCTCTCTTCTTCTTCTTTCTCTTTTCTTCTCTTTTTCTTTCTCTCTTCTCTTTCTCTTCTTCTCTTCTTCTCTCTTCTTTTCTCTTTCTTCTTTCTCTTTCTCTTCTTCTCTTCTTCTTTCTCTCTCTTCTTTCTTCTTTCTCTTCTTCTTTCTCTCTTCTTCTTCTTCTCTCTTCTTCTCTTCTTCTTCTTTCTTCTTCTCTTCTCTTCTTTCTCTCTTTCTCTTCTTCTTTCTTTCTTCTCTCTCTTCTTCTCTCTTCTTTCTTCCTTTCTTTCTCTCTTTTCTCTTTCTTCTTCTTCTTCTTCTCTCTGTTTCCTTTCTCTTCTCTTCTCTCTTCTCTTTCTTTCTTCTTCTCTCTTCTTTCTTTCCTCTTCTTCTCTTCTTCTCTTTCTCTTCTCTTCTTCTCTCTTCTTCTTTCTTCTCTCTTCTCTTCTCTCTTTCTTCTCTCTTCTTCTTCTCTTCTTTCTCTTCTCTCTTTCTTTCTCTCTTTCTCTTCCTCTTCTCTTCTTCTCTCTTCTTCTTCTTCTCTCTTCTTCTCTTCTCTTCTTTCTTCTTCTCCTTTCTTCTTCTCTCCTTTCTTCTTCTTCTCTTTCTTCCTTCTCTTCCTTCTTTCTCTTCTCTTCTTCTTCTCTTTCTCTTTCTTTCTTCTTTTCTTCTTCTCTTCTTTCTCTTCTTCTTCTTCTTTTCTTCTTTCTCTTCTTCTCTCTTTCTCTTTCTTCTTCTCTTCTCTTCTCCTTCTCTCTTCTTTCTCTTTCTTTCTTCTTCTTCTCTTCTTCTTTCTCTTCTCTTCTTTCTTTCTCTTCTTCTTCTCTCTTTCTTTCTCTTTCTTCTTCTCTCTCTTCTTCTCTTTCTCTCTTCTCTTCTTCTTCTCTTCTCTTCTTCTCTTTCTTCTTCTTCTCTTCTCTCTTCTTCTTCTCTCTCTTCTTTCTTCTTTCTCTCTTTCTTTCTTCTTCTTCTTCTCTTCTCTCTCTTCTCTCTTCTTCTCTTCTCTTCTTTCTTCTTCTCTTTCCTCTTTCTCTTCTCTTCTTCTTTCTTTCTTCTTTCTTCCTTTTCTCTTCTTCTTTCCTTCTTCTTCTCTTCTTCTCTTTCTCTTCTTCTCTTTCTCTTCTTTCTTCTTCTTCTCTTCTCTCTTCTTCTCTCTTTCTCTTCTTCTTCTCTTCTCTTTCTTTTCTCTTCTCTCTTCTTCTTCTTTCTCTTCTTTCTCTCTTTCTTCTTTTCTCTTCTTTCTTCCTTCTTCTCTTCTTTCTCTCTTCTTCTTCTCTTTCTCTCTTCTTCTTCTTCTTCTTTCTTCTTTCTCTCTTCTTCTTCTTCTCTCTCTTCTCTTTTCCTCTTTTCTCTCTCTCTTCCTTCTCTTTCTTCTTCTCTCTTCTTCTCTTCTCTTTCTTCTTTCTCTTTCTTCTTCTTCTCTTCTCTCTTCTTCTCTTCTTCTTCTTCTTTCTCTCTTTCTCTTCTTCTTTCTTCTCTCTCTCTTCTCTTCTCTTTCTTTCTTCTTCTCTTCTTTCTCTCTCTTTCTTCTTCTTTCTTCTCTCTTCTTCTTCTTTCTTTCTCTTCTCTCTCCTTTTCTTCTTCTCTTCTCTCTTCTCTCTCTCTTCTCTCTTCTTTTCCTCTCTTCTTCCTCTTTCTCTCTCTCTTTCTTCTCTTTCTTCTTCTCTTTCTTTCTTCTTCCTTCTCTCTTTCTTCTTTCTTCTTTCTTCTTTCTTTCTTCTTCTTCTTCTCTTCTTCTTTCTTCTTCTCTCTTCTTTCTCCTTCTTTCTTCTTCTCTTCTTCTTCTTCTTTCTTCTCTTCTCTTCTCTTTCTTCTTCTCTTCTTCTTCCTTCTTCTCTTTCTCTCTTCTCTTTCTTCTCTCTTCTTCCTTCTCTCTTCTTTTCTCTTTCTTCTCTCTTCTTTCTTCTCTCTTCTTCTCTTTCTCTCTTCTTCTCTCTTTCTTCTCTTCTTCTTCTCTCTTCTCTCTCTTCTTTCTTCTTCTTCTTCTTCTCTTTCTTCTTTCTCTTCTCTTCTTCTCTCTTTCTCTTCTTCTTCTCTCTTCTTCCTTCTTCTCTCTTCTTCTCTTTCTTTCTTCTCTTCTTTCTTCTTCTTCTCTCTTCTTCTCTTCTCTTCTTCTTTCTTCTTCTCTTTCTTCTTCTTCTCTTCTCTTTCTTCTTCTCCTTCTTCTTCTTTTCTTTCTCTCCTTCTCTCTTTCTTCTTTCTCTCTTCTTCTTCTCTTCTCTCTTCTTCTTTCTTCTTCTTCTCCTCTCTTCTTCTTTCTTTCTCTTCTTCTCTCTTTCTTTCTCTCTCTTCTTCTTCTCTTTTCTTCTTTCTTTCTTCTTCTTCTTCCTTCTTCTCTTCTTCTCTTTCTTTCTTCCCTTTCTCTCTTCTCTTCCTTCTCTTTCTTTCTCTTCTTCTTCTCTCCTTCTCTCTTCTCTTCTTTCTTCTTCTTCTTTCTCTTCTTCTTCTTCTTCTTCTCTTCTCTCCTTCTCTTCTTTCTTCTCTTTCTTCTTCTTCTTCTTCTTCTTCTTTCTTTCTTTCTTTCTCTTTCTTCTCTTCTTTCTTTCTTTCTCTTCTTTCTTTCTCTTCTTCTCTTCTCTCTTTCCTTCTCTCCTTCTCCTCTTCTTCTTTCTCTTCTTCTTCTTCCTTCCTTCTCTTCTTTCTCTCTTCTCTCTTTCTTCTTCTCTCTCTTCTCTCTTCTTCTTCTCTCTTTCTCTCTTCTTCTCTTCCTTCTCTCTCTCTTCTGCTTCCTTCTTCTTTCCTCTCTTTTCTTCTTCTTTCTTCTCTTCTTTCTCTCTTCTCTTTCTTCTTCTTCTTCTTCTCTTCTTTTCTCTTCTCCTTCTCTTCTTTCTTCTTCTTCTTTCTCTCTCTTCTTCCTCTTTCTTTCTCTTTCTTCTTTTCTCCTTCTTCTTTCTTCTTCTCTCTTCCTCTTTCTTTCCTTCTCTTCTTCTTCTTCCTCCTTCTTCTTCCTCTCTCTCTTCTTCTCCTTCTTCTTCTTCTCTCTTTCTTTCTCTTCTTCTTCTTCTTCTTCTTTCTTCCTTCTTTCTTTCTCTTTCTTCTCTCTTCTTTCTCTTCTTCTCTTTCTTCTTCTTCTTTCTCTTTCTTCTTCTTTCTTTTCCTTCTCTTTCTTTCTCTCTCTTCTTCTTTCTTCCTTTCTTCTTCCTCTTCTTTTTCTTCTTTCTTCTCTTCTCTTTTCTTCCTTTCTTCTTCTTCTTCTTCTCTTTCTTCTCCTTTCTTTCTCTTCTTTCTCTTCTTCTCTCTTCTCTTCTCTTTCTTCTTTCTCTCTTCTCTTCTTCTTTTCTCTCCTTCTCTTCTTCTTTCTTCTTTCTCTTCTTTTCTTCTTTCTTCCTCTTCCTTCTCTTCTTCCTTTCTTCTTTCTTTTCTTCTTCTCTCTTCTTCTTCTTCGCTTTCTTCTCTCTTTCTTTCTCTCTTTCTTTTCTTCTCTCTTCCTTTTCTCTTCTTCTTCTCTCTTCTTCTTCTTTCCTCTTTCTTTCTTCTCTTCCTTTCTCCTTCTTCTCTCTTCTTCTCTTCTTTCCTTTCTTTTCCTTCTCTTCTTTCTTCTCTCTCTTTCTTCTTCTTTCTCTTCTTTTCTTCTTCTTTCTTCTTCTCTTTCTTCTTCTTCTCTTTCCTTCTCTTTCTCTTTCTTCTTCTTCTCTCTTCTTCTCTCTTCTTCTCTCTTCTTTCTTCTTCTTCTCTTCTCTCTTCCTTTCTTCTCTCTTTCTTCTCTTCTCTTCTCTCTCTTCTTTCTTCTCTCTTCTTTCTCTCTTCTTCTTCTCTTCTTCTCTTCCTCTCTTCTTTCCTTCTTCTCTTCTTCTCTTCTTCTTCTTCTTCTCTTCTTTCTTTCTTCTTCTTCTCTTTCCTTCTCCTCTTTCTCTTCTTCTCTCTTTTCTTCTTCTCTTCTTCTTTTTCTTCTTCTCTTCTTTCTTCTCTTCTTCTTTCTTCTTCCCTTCTTCTTTCTTTTCTCTTCTTTTCTCCTTCTTCTTTCTTCTTCTTCTCTCTTCTCTCTCTTTCCTTCTCTCTCTTTTCTTCTTCTCTTCCTTCTTTTTCTCTCTTCTTCTCCTTCTTCTTCTCTTTCTTCTTCTTCCTTTCCTCTCTTCTGTCTTCTTTCTCTTCTCTCTCCTTCTTCTCTTTCTTTCTCTTCTTTCTTTTCCTTTCTCTTCTTCTTCTTCTCTTCTTTCCTTCTTTTTCTTCTCTTCTTCTCTTTCTTCTTCTTTCTTCTCTTTCTTCTCTCTCTCGTCCTTTCTTCTCTCTTTCTTCTCTCTTTTCTCTTTCTCTTCTTCCTTCTTCTCTTCTTCTCCTTCCTCTCTCTTTCTTTCTTCTCTTCTCTTTCTCTCTTCTTCTTTCTTTCCTTTCTTTCTCTCTCTCTCTTTTCTTTCTTCTTCTTCTTCTTTCTTTTCTTTCTCTTCTTTCTCTCTTTCTTCTCTTCTCTCTTCTCTTCTTCTCTTCTTCTTCTCCTTCTCTTCTTCTTCTCTCTTCTTTCTCTTCTCTCTCTTTCTCTCTTCTCTTCTCTTTCTCTTTCTCTTCTTCTTCTTCTTCTTTCTTCTTCTCTTTCCTCTTCCTTCTTCTTCTTTCTCTCCTTTCCTTCTTCTCTCTTTTTCTTCTTCTTCTTTCTTCTTCTCTTTCTTCTTCTTCTTTCTCTTTCTCTTCTCTTTCTTCTTCTCTTCTCTTTCTTCTCTTCTTCTTCTTCTTCTCTTCTTCTTCTCTTCTTCTCTTCTTCTTCTTCTCTCTTCTTCTCTCTTTCTTTCTTCTTCTCTCTTCTCTTCTTCTCTTCTTCTTTCTTCTTTCTTTCTTCTCTTCTCTTTCTCTCTTCTTCTTCCTTCTCTTCTCTTCTCTTCTTCTCTCTTTCTTCTCTCTCTTCTTCTTCTTCTTCTTCCTCTTCTTTCTTCTTTCTTCTTCTCTTTCTCCTTCTCTTTCTTCCTCTCTTCTTCCTTCGTCTCTCTCTTCTTCTTCTCTTCTTCTTCTCTTCTTTCTTCTCTTCTTTCTCCTCTTTCCTCTCTCTCTTCCTTCTCTTCTTCTCTTTCTCCTTCTTTCTCTTCTTTCTTTCTTCTCTCTCTTCTCTTCTTCTCTCTCTTCTCTTCTTCTTTCTCTTCTCCTCTCTTCTCTCTTCTTCTTCTTCTCTTCTTCTCTTTCTTCTGTTTCTTTCTTCTCCTTCTTCTTCTTTCCTTCTTCTCTCGTCTTCTTTCTTCTCTTCTTCTTTCTTTCTTCCCTTTCTTCTCTTCTTCCTTTTCTCTTCTTCTTCCTCTCCTTCTTCTTTCTCCTTCTTCTTCTCCTCTTCTCTTTCTCTTTCTTCTTTCTCTTCTCCTTCTCTTTCTCTTCTTTCTCTTTCTTCTCCTTTTCTCTTTTCTTCTCTCTTCTTCTTCTTCTTCTTTCTTCTCTCTTCTTCTTTCTCTTCTCTTCTCTCTCTTCTCTCTTCTTCTTCCTCTCTCTTCTCCTTCTTTCTTCTCTTTCTCTTCTCTTTCTCTCTTTCTTCTCTTCTTCTCTCTTCTTCTCTTTCTTCCTCTTCCTCCTTTCTCTTCTTTCTTCTTCTCTCTCCTCTCTTCTTTCTCTCTTCCTTCTCTTTCTTCCTCTTCTTCTTTCTTCTTTCTTCTTCTTTCTCTCTCCCTTTCTCTTCTCTCTCTCTTTCTTCTTTCTTCTTTCTCTTCTTTCTTTCACCTCTCCTTTTTTCTTTCTTCTTTCTTCTCGCTTCTCTCTTCTTTCCTTCTTCTTTCTTCATTCTCTTCTTCTTTCCTTCTTCTTCTCTCTTTTCTTCTTCTTCTTCCTTCTTCTTCTTCTCTTCTTCTTCTTCTTCTTTCTCTCTCTTCTTTTCTTTCTCTTCTTTCTCTCTTCTTTTCTTCTTTCTTTCCTTTCTTCTTTCTTTCTTCTTTCTTCTTTCTTCTCTTCTCCTTTCCTTCTTTCTCTTCTTCTTCTCCTTCTTCTTCTTCTTTCTCTCTTCTCTTTCTCTTCTTCTTCTTTCTTTCTTTCTCTCTTTCTTCCTTTCTTTCTTCTCTCCTCTCTTCTTTTCTTTCTTTCTCTTCTTTCTCTTCTTCTTTCTTCTCTTTCTTCTCTCTTCTCTTCTTCTTCTCTCTTCTTCTCTTTCTCTTCTTCTTTCTTCTCTTCTCTTCTTTCTCTCTTCTCTTTTCTTCTTTCTTCTTCTTCTTCTTCTTTCTTCTTCTCTTTCTCTTCTTTCCTCTTCTTTCTTCCTTCTTCTCTTCTTCTCTTCTCTTTCTTCTCTTTCTCTTTCTTCTTTCTTCTCTTCTTCTTCTTTCCTTTCTTCTTTCTCTTTCTTCTTCCTCTTCTTTTCCTTCTTTCTTCTTTCCTTCTCTTCTCTTCTTTCTTCTTCTTTCTTCTTCTCTCTTCTCTTCTTCTCTTCTTCTTCTCTTCTTCTTCTTCTTCCTTTCTTCTCTTCTCTTTCTTCTTCTTTTCTTCTCTTCTTCTTTCTTCTCTTCTTTCTTCTCTTCTCTTCTTCTTTCTTCTTTCTCTTCTTTTCTTTCTTCTTCTTCTCTTCTTCTTCTTCTTCTCTTCTTCTCTTTCTTCTCTTCTCTTCTTTCTTTTCTTCTCCTTCTTCTTCTCTCTTCTTCTTTCTTCTCTCCTTTCTCTTCTTCTTTCTCTTCTTCTTCTCTCCTCTTTCTCTCTTCTCTTCTTTCTTCCTTCTTTCCTTCTTCTTCCTTCTTTCTCTTCTTTCTTCTTTCTTCTTCTTTCTCTCTTTCTCTCTCTTCTTCTTCTCTCTTTCTTTCTCTTTCTTCTTCTCCTTCTCTCTTTTCTTCTCTTTCCTTCTTCTCTTCCTCTTCTTTTCTCTCTCTCCTTTCTTTCCTTCTTCCTCTTTCTTCTCTTCCTTCTCTTTCTCTTCTTCTTTCTTCTTCTCTTTCTCTTCTTCTTTCTTCTTTCTCTTCTCTTCTTCTCTTTCTCCTTTCTCTTTTCTTCCTTTCTTCTTCTTCTTTCTTTCTTCTCTTTCTCTCTCTTCTCTTTCTCTTCTTTCTTCTTCCTTCTTTCTCTCTTTCTTTTCTTTCTTCTTTCTTCTTCTTTTCTTTCTTTTCTTCTTCTTCTCTTCTTCTCTTCTTTCTCCTTCTTTCTTCCTTTCTTCTTCTTCTCTCTCCTTTCCTTTCTTCTTCTTCTCTTTCCTTCTTTCTTTCTTCTTCTTCTCTTCTTCCCCTTCTTCTTCTCTTCTCTTCTTCTTCTTTCTCTTTCTTCTTCTTTCTCTTCTTCTTCTTCTTCTTTTCTTTCTTTCTTCTCTTCTTTCTCTTCTTTTCTTCTTTCTCTTCTTTCTTCTCTTCTTCTCTTCTTTCTTCTTTCCTCTTTCTTTCTTCTTCTTCTTTCTCTCTTCTTCTTCTTCTTCTTTCTTTCTTCTCTTCTTCTTCTTCTCTTTCTTCTTCTTTCTTTCTCTTCTTTCTCTTCTCTTCTCTTCTTTCTCTTCTTTCTTCTTCTTTCTTCTCTTCTTCTCTCTTTCCTTTCTCTCTTTCTTTTCTTCTTCTTTCTCTTCTCTTCTTCTTTCTTTCTCCTTCTCTTCTCTTTTCTCTTCTTTTCTTCTTCTCTTTCTTCTCTTTCTCTTCTTCTTTCTTCTCTCTTCTCTTCTTCTCTTCTTTCTTTCTCTTTCTCTTCTTCTCTTTCTCTTTCTTCTTCCTTCTTCTTCTCTTCTTCTTCTTCTTTCTTTCTTCTCTTTCTTCTTCTCTTTCTTCTTTCTCTTTCTCTTCTCTTTCTTCTCTTTCTTCTTTCTTTCTTCTTTCTTCTTCTCTTCTTCTTTCTTCTTTCTCTTTCTTCTTCTTTTCTTTCTTCTTCTTTCTTCTTTCTCTCTTCTTCTTCTTTCTTCTTCTTTCTTCTCTTCTCTTCTTTCTTCTCTTCTCTTTCTTCTTCTTCTTCTTTCTTCTTTCTTCTCTTTCTTCTTTTCTTTCTTTCTCTTCTTCTTTTCTTTTCTTCTTCTTCTTTCTCTTCTTTTCTTCTTCTTCTTTCTTCTTTCTCTTCTTCTCTTTCTTCTTTCTCTCTTCTTTCTTCTCTCTTCTTCTTCTCTTTCTTTCTTCTTCTTCTCCTTTCTCTTCTTTCTTCTCTTCTTCTTTCTTCTTCTTCTTTCTTCTCTCTTTCTTCTTTCTTTCTCTTTCTCTTTTCTCTTTCTTCTTCTCTTTCTTCTTCTTCTTTCTTTCTTTCTTCTTTCTTCTTTCTTCTTTCTCCTTTCTTCTTCTTCTTCTTTCTTCTTCTTTCTTCTCTTCTTCTTTCTCTTTCTTCTCTTCTTCTTCTCTCTTCTTCTCTTTCTCTTCTTTTCTCTTCTCTTCTCTTCTTTCTTCTCTTCTTCTTCTTCTTCTCTTCTTTTCTTCTTCTCTTCTTTTCTTTCTTCTTCCTTCTTCTCTTCTTCTCTTTCTCCTTTCTTTCTTCTTCTCTCTCTTCTTTCTTTCCTTCTTCTCTTTCTTTCTTCTTTTCTTCTCTTCTTTCTTCTTCTTCTTTCTTTCTTCTCTTCTTTCTTTCTCTTTCTTCTTCTTTCTTCTTCTCTTTCTTCTCTTCTCTTTCTTCTTCTTCTCTTTCTTCTTCTTCTTCTTCTTCTTTCTCTTTCTTCTTTCTTCTCTTCTTCTCTTTCTCTTCTCTTTCTTCTCTTTCTTTCTTCTCTTCTTTCTTCTCTTCTTTTCTCTCTTCTTCTTCTTCTCTCTTCTTTTTCTCTTCTTTTCTTTCTCTTTCTTTCTTCTTCTCTCTTTTCTCTTCTTCTTCTTCTCTTTCTTCTTCCTTTCTTCTTTCTCTCCTTCTCTTCTTCTCTTCTTCTTTCTTCTCCTCTTTCTTCTCCTTCTCTTCTTCTTTTCTCTTTCTCTTCTTTCTCTTCTTTTCTCTCTTCTCTCTTCCTTTCTTTTTTCTTTCTCTCTCTCTCTCTTTCTTCTCTCTCTTCTTCTCTTCTCTCTTTCTCTTCTCTTCTCTCTTCTCTTTCTCTCTTTCTTTCTCTTTTCTCTTTCTTCTTCTTTTTCTTCTCTTTCTCTTCTTTTTCTTCTCTTTCTTTTCTTCTTTCTTTCTTTTCTCTTCTCTCTTTCCTCCTTTTCTCTTCTTCTTCTCTTTCTTTCTTTCTCTCTTCTCTCTTCTCTTCTTTCTTCTTCTCTTTCTCTCTTCTCTCTTTTCCTTCTTTCTTCCTTTCTCTTCTTCTCTTTCTTCTCTTTTCTCTTCTCTTCTTTTTCTTTCTTCTTTCTCTTCTTCTTTTCCTTCTTTTCTTCTCTCTTTCTTCTTCTTTCTCTTCTTCTTTCTCTCTTCCTCTCTTTCTCTTCTTCTCTTTTTTCTCTTTCTTCTTTTCTCTTCTTTTCTCTCTTCTTCTTTCTTCTCTTCTTCTTTCTTTCTTTTCTTCTTCTTCTTCTCTTTCTTCTCTTTCTTCTTCTTCTTCCTCTTCTTTCTTCTTTCTCTTCTTCTTTCTTCTCTTCTTTTCTTTCTCTTTTCTTCTTCTCTTCTCTCTTTTCTTCTTCTCTTTCTTCTTCTTTCTTCTCTTTCTTTCTTCTTCTTTCTCTTCTTTTCTCCCTCTTCTTTCTTTTCTTCTCTTTCTTTCGTTCTCTTCTTTTCTCTTTTCTTCTTCTTTTTCTTTCTCTTCTCTTTCTTCTTTCTCTTTTCTTCCTCTTCTTTCTCTTTCTTCTCTTTCTTCTCTTCTCTTTTCTTTCTTTCCTCTCTTTTCTTCTTTCTTCTTTTCTTCTCTCTTCTTTCTCTTTTTCCTTTCTTCTTTCTCTTCTTCTTCTCTTCTTCTTTCTCTTTCTTTCTCTTTTCTTTCTTTCTTTTCTCTTTCTTTTCCTTCTTTCTCTTTCTTCTTCTTTTCTCCTTTCTCTTTCTTCTCTTCTCTTTCTCTCTTTCTTTCTTTTTCTTTCTTCTCTTGTTCTCTTCTCTTCTTTCTCTTCTTTCTCTTCTTCTCTCTGTTTCTCTTTCTTTTTTCTTCTTCTTTCTTCTTCTTCTTTCTTCTCTCTTCTTCTCTTTTCTTCTTCTTTTCTTTCTTCTTCTCTTTCTTTTCTCTCTCTTCTTCTTTCTTTCTCTCCTTCTCTTTCTTTCTTCTTTCTTTCTTCCTCTTCTCTTTCTTCTTCTTCTTTTTCTTTCTTCCTTTTCTCTTTTTCTTTCTTTCTTCTTCTCTTCTCCTTCTCTCTTCTTTCCTTCTCTTTTCTTTCTCTTCTTCTATTCTTCTTCTTTTCTCTCTTTCTCTTCTTCTTCTTCTTCCTTTCTTCTTCTTCTTTTCTTCTTCTTCTTCTTCTTCTCTCTTTCTTCTTCTTTCTCTCTTTCTTTCTTCTTTCTTTCTTTCTTTCTCTCTCTCTTCTTTCTCTTCTTTTCTCTTCTCTTCTTTCTTTCTTCTTTCTTCTCTTTTCTTTCTTTCTTCTTCTTTCCTTTTCTTTTCTTTCTTCTTTCTTCTTTCTTTCTTCTTTCTTCTCTCTTCTCTTCTTTCTCTTCCTCTTCTTTCTCTTTCTTTTTCTTTCTTCTTCTTTCTCTCTTTCTCTTTCTTTCTCTCTTTCTTCTTCTCTTTCTCTTTTCTTCTCTTTCTCTCTTTTCTTCTTTCTCTCTTCCTTTCTTCTTCTCTTTCCTTTCTTCTTCTCTTCTTCCTTCTTTTTCTTTTCTTTCTCTTTCTTTCTTTTCGTTTCTCTTCTCTTTTCTTCTATTCTTTCTCTTTCTTTCTTCTTTCTCTTTTTTCTTCTTTCTCTTTTTCTTCTCTTTTCCTTCTTTCTTTCTTCTCTCTTCTTTCTTCTTTCTTTTTTCTCTTCTTCTTTCTTCTCTTCTTCTTCTCTTCTTCTTCTTCTCTCTTTCTTTTCTCTTCTCTTTCTTTCTTTTCTCCTTCTTTCTCTTCTTTTCTCATTCTTTCTCTCTTTCCTTCTCTCTTTCTTTTTCTTCTTCTTTCTCTTCTCCTCTTTCTTTCTCTTTTCCTTTCTTCTTCTTTCTTCCTTTCTCTTCCTTTTCTCTCTTCTTCTCTTCTCTTTTTCTCTCTCTTCTTCCTCTTCTTTTCTTTCTTCTTCTTTTCTTTCTCTCTCTAATCTTCTCTCTCTCATTTCTTTTCTCGCTTTGTCTTTCTTCTTCGTCTTTCTCTTTCTTCTGTTCTCTTTTCTGACTTCTTTTAGTTTCTCGTCTCTCTTTCTTGTTCTCTACTCTTCGCTTCTCTTCTGCTTCTTGTTTCTCTTTTCTCTTTTTCTCTCTGCTCTCATTTCGTCTCTTCTACTTCTTCTTCTTCTGCTACTTTATCTTCTCTACTCTCATTTTCTCTCTTCGTTCTCCTTTCTTTCACTTTTCTACTTTCTCTTTCTATTTTGTTTTTCTTTCTTCTCTTCTAGCATCGTTCTTTTCATTTCTTTCTCTTGTTCTTCTCTGGTCATTTCTCTTCTCTCATTCTTCTTTCTTTCTTTCTTTTGTCTTTCTCCTCTTTTCTTCTCTGTTTCTGTCTCTTCTTTCTACTCTTCTCTTTTGCTCTCTCTTTCTCTCTTGTCTCTTTTCTCTTTTTCTACTCTTTTCTGGTTTCATTCTTCCTCTTTCTGTCTGTCTTTTGCTTCTCTTTCTCTCTTTCTGTCTTCTTCTTTTCTTTCTCTCTTTCTCTTCTTCTCTTCTTCTCTTTCTTCTCTCTCTCTTCTTTCTCTTCCTCTTTCTCTTCTTCTCTTCTTCTCTTTTTCTTTCTTTTCTTCTTTCTTTCTTTCTTCTTCTCTTTCCCTTCTTTTCTCTTCTTTTCTCTCTCTCATTTTCTTTTCTCTCTTCTTTCTCTTCTTTCTTCTCTTATTTTCTTCTCTCTCTTTTTCTCTCTTCTTCTTTCTTCTCTCTCTTTTTTCTCTCTTCTTTTCTCTTTCTTTTCTCTTCTTCTTCTTTCTTTCTTCTTCTTCTTCTTTCTCTTCTTTCTTTCTCTTCTTCTTCTTCTTCTTCTTTTTCTTCTCTTCTCTTCTTCTCTCTCTTCTTCTTCTCTTCTTTCTCTCTGTTCTTCTTTCTTTCTTCTGTCTTCTTCTTCTCTTCTTTCTCTTCTTTCTTTTCTTCTTTCTTCTTCTTCTCTTCTGTTCTTCTTTTCTTTCTCTTTTCTCTTTCTTCTTCTCTTCTTCCTCTTCTCTTTTCTTTCTTCTTCTTTTCTTTCTTTCTTTCTTCTTTTTCTCTTTTCTTCTTTTCTTCTCGTGTTTCTCTATTTCTTCTCTCTTGTTCTTCTCCTCTTTCTTCTCTCTTCTTTTCTCTTTTCTTTCTCTTCTCTTTCTTTCTTTCTTCTCTTCTCTTCTCTTCTTCTTTCTTCTCTTCTTCTTTCTTCTTTCTTTCTTTCTTCTCTTCTTCTCTTCTTTCTCTTCTTCTTTCTCTTCTTCTCTTTTTTCTTCTTCTTTTCTTTTTCTTCTTCTTCTTCTGTTTTCTTTCTCGCTTTCTTCTTCGCTTTTCTTTCTTTTCTTCTTTTCTCTTTTTCTTTCTTTCTCTTCTTTCTTTTCTTTTCTTCTTTTCTTTTTTCCTCTCTCTTTCTTTTCTTCTCTTCTTCTTCTTTCCTTTCTTTCTTCTCGTTCTTTTCTTTCTTCTCTGTTCTTCTTCTCTTCTTTTTCTCTTTTTCTTTCTTCTTTTCTTCTTCTTCTTTCTTTCTCTTCACTTTTTCTTTCTTTTCTCTCTTTTCTCTTTTTTTTCTCTTCCTTTCTTCTTCTTATCTTCTTCTTCTCTTCTCTCTTCTCTTCTCTTTTTCTTTCTTTCTTTCTCTTTTCTCTCTCTTTTTCTTCTTTCTTCTTCTTCTCTTTCGTTTCTTCTCTTCTCTTCTTTCTTCTTCTCTCTCTCTTCGTTTCTTCTTTTCTTCTTTCTTTCTTTCTTTCTTCTTTTCTTCTTCTTTCTTTCTTTCTTCTTCGTCTTTTTCTTCTCTCTTTCTTCTCTTTTCTTTCTTTCTTCCTTCTTCTTTCTTTCTCTTCTTCTTCTTCTTCTTCTTTCTTCTCTCTTCTCTTTCTTTTCTTCTTTCTTTCTCTTCTTCTTCTTTCTCTCTTTCTCTCTTTTCTCTTCTTTCTTCCTCTTCTTCTTTCTTTCTTCTTCTTTTTCTTCTCTCTTCTTCTTCTTCTTCCTTTTCTCTCTTTCTCTTTCTTCTTTCTTCTTTCTTCTTCTCTTTTCTCTTTTCTCTCTTCCTCTCCTTCTCTTTCTTCTTCTTCTCTTCTTCTTCTTCTCTTTCTTCTCTCTCTTTCTTTCTTCTTCTCTTCTCTCTCTCTTCTCTTCTTCTTCTTCTTTCTCTTTCTTTCTCTTCTCTCTTTCTTCTCTCTCTCTTTCTCCTTCTCTCTCTTTCTTCTTCTCTTCTTTCTTCTCTCTATTCCTTCTTCTTTCTTCTTCTTCTTCTCTTCTTTCTTCTTCTCTTCTCTCTCCTTCTTCTTCTTCTCTTCTCTCTTTCTTCTCTTCTCTCTCTCCTTCCTTCTTCCTCTCTTCTTCCTCTTTTTCTCTCTCTTTTCTTCTCTTTCTTCTTTCTTTCTCTCTCTTCTTCCTTTTCTTTCTTCTTTCTTCTTTCTCTTTTCTTTCTTCTTCTTTCTTTCTTCTCTCTCTTTTCTTTTCTTCTTTCTTTCCTTCTTTCTTCTTTCTTTCTTTCTTCTCTTTCTTCTTTTCTTCCTTCTCTTCTTCTTTCTTCTTTTCTTTCTCTTTCTTCTCTTCTCTCTTCTTCTTCTCTTTTCTTCTTTCTTCTCTCTTCTCTTTCTCTTTCTCTTTCTCTTTCTCTTTTTCTTTCTCTTCTTCTTCTTTTTCTTTCTTTCTTTCTTTTCTTTCTCTTCTTCTTTCTCTCCTTCTCTCTTTTCCCTTTCTTTTCTTCTTCTTCTCTCTTCTTCTTTTTCTTTTTCTTCTTTCTTCTTTCTCTCTTCTTTCCTTCTTTCTTTCTTCTCTTTCTTTCCTTCCTTCTTCTTTTTTCTCTTTCTTCTTCTCTTCTCTCTTTCTTCTTCTCTTCTTCTTCTTTCTTCTTCTTTCTTCTTTCTTTTCCTTTTTTTTTCTCTCCTTCTCTTTTCTTCTTTCTTTCTCTCTTCTTCTCTTTCTTCTTCTTCTCTATCTCTTCTTTTCTCTCTCTCTTCTCTTTCTTCTCTTCTTCTCTTCTTCTTTCTCTTCTTCTCCTTCTTCTCTTTCTCTTCTTTCTTTCTCTTCTTCTTTTCCTTCTTCTCTTCTTCTCTTTCTTTCTTTCTTTCTCTTCTTTCTTCTTCCTCTTCTTCTTTTCTTCTTCTTCTCTTTTCTCTCTTTCTCTTCTCTTCTTCTCTTTCTTCTTCTTTCTCTTTTTCTTCTTCTCTCTTCTTTCTTCTTTCTTTTTTTCTTCTTCTTTTTCTTCTTCTCTCTCTTTTCTTCTCTTTTTTTCTTTCTCTCTTCTTCTTTTTCTTCTCTTTTCTTCTTCTTCTCTTTCTCTTCTTCTCCCTTCTTCTTCTTCTTTTCTTTCTTCTTTCTCTCTTTCTTCTTCTCTCCTTCTTCTCCTTCTCTCTTCTTCTTTTCTTCTTTTCTTTTCTCTCTTTCTTCTTTCTTCTCTTCTTTTCTTCTCTTCTTCTCTCTATCTTCTCTTTCTTTCTCTTCTTCTCTTTCTTTCTCTTCTTCTTCTTCTTCTTTTTTCTTCTTTTTCTCTTCCTTCTCTTCTCTCTTTCTTCTCCTTCTCTCTTTTCTCTTCTTTTCTTTCTCTTCTTCTTCTTTCCCTCTCTTCTCTTCTTCTTTCTCTCTCTCTTTCTTCTTTCTTCTTCTCTTTCTTTCTCTTCTCTTCTCTCTTCTTTCTTTTTTTCTTCTCTTCTTCTCTTCTTCTTTTCTCATCTTTCTTTCTTCTTCTTCTTTCTTCTTCTTCTCTCTCTCTCTTCTTTCTTCTTTTCTTTCTTCCTTCTTCTCTTCTTTCTCCTCTCTTTCTCTCTCTTCTCTCTTCTTTCTTTTTCTTTTTCTCTCTTTCTTTCTTTCTTTCTTCTTCTTTTCTTTCTCTTCTTCTTCTCTTTTCTCCTCCTCTTCTCTCTCTTCTTCTTCTTTCTTCTTTTCCTTCTTTCTTCTTCTCTCTTCTTTCTCTTTTCTTTTTCTTTTCTCTTTTCTTCTTTCTTCCTTCTCTCTTCTTTTCTTCTCTCTTCTCTTCTTCTTTCTCTCTCATTTCTTTCCTCTCTTCTTCTCTCTTTCTCTTCCTTTCTTCTTCTCTTCTCTTTCTCTTTTCTTCTTTTCTTCTCTCTTCTTTCTTTCTTCTTATCCTTCCTTCTTCTTTCCTTCTCTCTCTCTTCTTCTTCTCCTTCTTTTCTTCTTTTCTTCTCCTTTCTTTCTTTCTTCTTTTCTCTTTTCTCTCTTCTTTCTTCTTCTTTCTCTTCTGTCTCTCTCTTCTCTTCTCTTTCTTCTCTTCTTCTTCTTCTATCTTCTTCTCTATCTATTTCTTTCTTTTCTCTACTTCTCTTCTTTCTTCATTTCTCTCTCTTCTTTCTTCTTCTCTCTTTCTTCTTCTTCTTCTTCTCTTCTTTCTTCTTTCTCTTCTCTTCTGTCTTCTTTTCTCTTCTCTTCTCTCTCTCTCTCTCTTTCTTCTCTTTCTTCTTTTCTTCTCTTCTTCTCTTCTTTCATTCTCTTCTTTCTTTCTTCTCTTCTTCCTTCATCTTCTCTTCTTCTTCTCTCTTTTCTCTCTTCCTCTCTTTCTCTTCTTCTTTTCTCTTCTCTACTTCTTCTCCTTCTCTCTTTCTTCTTTCTTCTTTCTTCTCTCTCTTTCTCTTTCTTCTTTCTTCTTCTTCTATCTTCTTTCTCTTCTTCTCTACTTCTTCTTCTTCTCTTCTTCTCTTTTCTTCTTCTTCTCTTCTTGTCTCTCTTCGTTCTTCTTCTTTCTTCTTCTTTCTCTCTTTCTTTCTTCTTCTTCTTCTTCTTTCTCTTTCTTCTTTTCCTTCTTTTCTCTTTTCTTCTTCTCTTTCTCCTCTTCTTCTTCTTTCTTCTTCTTTTTCTCTCTCTCTCTCTTTCTTCTTTTCTTTCTTCTTTTTTTTTTTTCTTTTTTTTTTTTTTTTGTCTTTCTCTTCTCTCTCTCTCTTTTTCTTCTCTCTTTCTTCTATTCTTTCTTTCTGTCTTTCTCTTTCTTTCTTCTCCTTCTTCTTCTTTTTTTCTTCTTCTTCTCTTCTTTCTTCTCTCCTCTCTCTCTTCTTCTCTTCTCTTCTTTTTCTCTCTTTCTCTCTCCTCTTCTCTTCTATTCTTCTTTTCTTCTCTCTCTCTCTCTTCTTCTCTTTCTTCTCCTTCTCCTTTTCTCTCTTTCTCTTCTTCTCTTCTCTCTCTTCTTCTCTCTCTCTTCTATTTTTCTCTTTCTTCTCTCCTCTTCTCTTCTTTTCTTTCTCTTTTCTTCTCTCTTCTCTCTTTCTGTTCTTCTTTCTCTCTCTTCTTCTTCTCTTCTCTTCTCTTCTCTTCTCTCTCTCTTCCTCTTTCTCTCTTCTTCTTTCTCTTTCTCTTCTTTCTTCTTCTTCTCTCTTCTTCTTCTTTCTTCTCTTCTTTCTTTCTTCTTCTTTCTCTTTCTATCTTCTCCTTTCTTTCTCTTCTCTTTCTTCTTCTTTTCTCTTCTCTCTTCTCTTCTCTTCTCTTTCTATTCTTCTTCTTCTCATCTTCTCTCTTTCTCTTTCTTCTTTCTCCTCTTTTCTTTCTTCTTCTCCTTTTTCTCTCTTCTTCCTCTTCTTTTCTTCTTCTTTCTTCTTCTCTTCTTTCTCTCTCCTTCTCTCTTCTTTCTTTTCTTTCTCTCTTTCTCCTTCTTTCTTTTCCTTTCTTCTTTTCTCTCTCTTCTCTCTCTTCTTCTTCTCTCTCTCTTCTCTTTCTTTCTTCTTCTCCTTCTCTTTCTCTCTCTCTTCTCTTCTCTCTTCTTCTTCTTTTTCTTCTTCTTCTTTTCTTTCTTTCTCTCTTCTCTCCTTCTTTCTCTTCTCTTTCTCTTCTTCTCTTCTTTCTTTCTTCTCTTTCTCTCTCTTTCTCTTTCTTCTTCTTTCTCTTTTCTTCTCTCTTCTTTCTTCTTCTCTTCTTCTCTTCTCTTCTCTCTTCTCCCTTTTCTTCTCTTTCCTTCTTCTCTTCTTTTCTCTTTTCTTTTTTCTTCTTCTTTCTTATTCTTTTCTCTTCCTTTCTCTTCTTCTTCTTTTTCTTTCTCTCTTCTTCTCTTCTTCTTTCTCTCTTTTTCCTCTTCCTCTTTCTTCTCTTCTTCTTCTTCTTCTTCTTTTTTCTTTTTCTTTCTTCTCTCTTTCTTTCTTCTTCTCTCTTTTCTTTCTTTCTTTTCTCTTCTCTTCTTTCTTCTCTTTCTCCTTCTTTCTTTTTTCTTTCTTCTTTCTTCTTTTCTTCTTTCTCTTCTTCTCTCCTCTTCTTTCTCTCTTTCTTTTTCTTTTCTTTCTCTCTCTTTTCTCTCTCTTCTTTCTTCTCTTCTTTCTTCTCTCTTTTTCTCTCTCTTTCTTCTCTTTCTTTCTCTTTTTCTTCTCCTTCTCTTCTTCTTCTTCTTCTTCTTTCTTCTTCCTTCTTCCTCTTCTTTCTTCTTCTTTCTCTTTCTCTCTTCTTCTTTCTTTCTCTTTTTTTTCTCCTTCTCTTCTCTCTTCTCTTCTCTCTTTTCTTCTCTTTTCTTTCTTCTTTTCTCTTTCTCTCTCTTTTCTTCTTCTTTTTCTCTTCTTCTCTTTTTTCTATCTTCTTCTTTCTTTCTTTCTTTTTCTTTCTTTTCTTTCTTTCTTTCTTTTTCTTTCTTCTCTCCTTCTTCTCTTTTCTCTCCTATTTCTTCTTCTTTCCTCTTCTTTCTTCTTTCTTCTTCTCTCTCTCTTTCTTCTTCTTTCTCTTTTCTTTCTTTCTCTCTCTTCTCTTCTTCTTCTCTTCTTCTTTCTTCTCTTCTCTCTTCTTCTTTTCTTCTTTTCTTCTTCTCTCTCTCTTTTCTTTCTCTTCCTCTCTTCTTCTCTTCTTTTGTTCTTTCTTCTCTTCTCCTTCTCTTCCCTTCTTCTCTCTTCTTCTCTTCTTTCCTCTTCTTTCTTCTCTTTCTCTTTTTTCTTTTTCTTCTCTCTTCTCTTCTTCTCCTTCTTTCTCTTTCTTCTCTTCTCTTCTCTTCTCTTCTTCTTTTCTTCTCTTCTTTTTCTTCTTCTTCTTCTTCTTTCCTTCTTTCTCTTCTTCTTCTTCTCCTTCTCTTTCTCTTTCTCTTTTTTCTCTCTTTCTTCTCTCTTCTTTTTCTTTCTCTTCTTTCTCTTCTCTATCTTCTTCTTTCTTTCTTCTTCTTCCTCTTTCTTTCTTTCTCTCTCCTCTTTCTTTTCTTTCTTTCTGTTCTTCTTCTTTCTTTTTTTCTTTCTTTTCTTTCTTTTCCTCCTTCTTCTCCTTTCTTTCTCTCTTCTTTTTCTTCTCTTTCTCTCTTTCTTCTTCTTTCTTCTTCCTTCTCTTCTTCTCTTTTTTTCTCTTCTTTTTCTCTTTCTTTCTTTTCTTTTCTCCCTTATTTCTTTCTTTCTTTCTTCTTCTCTCTTCTCTTCTTCTTCTTCTTCTTTCTCTTCTTTTCTTCTTCTCTTTCTCCTTCTTCCTTTCTTTCTTTTTTTCTTTCTTTCTCTTCTTTCTTTCTTCTTCTTCTTCTCTCTTCCTTCTCTTTCTCTCTTTTCTTTCTTCTTCTTTTCTCTTTCTCTCTTCTTCTTCTCTTCTTCTTCTTCTTCTTCCTTTCTCTTCTCCTTCTTCTTTCTCTTTCTTTTCTTCCTCTCTCTTCCTTCTTCTTCTCTCTTTTCTCTCTTTCTTCTTCTTTCTTTTCTCTTTCTCTTTTCCTTCTTTCTTCTTCTCTCTCTTCTTCTTCTTCTTCTCTTCTCTTTCTCTTCTCTTTTCTCCTCTTTCCTCCTCTCTTTCTTTCTTCTTCTCTTTCCTTTTCTTCTTTCTTCTTCTCTTTCTTCTTTTCCCTCCTTTCTTTTTCTTTCTTCTTTTCTCTTTCTTTCTCTCTTTCTTTCTTTCTCTTCTCTTTCTCTCTCTTTCTTCTCTCTTTTCTTTCTTCTTTCTTTCTTTCCTTTCTCTTTCTTTCTTCTCTTTTTTTCTTTCTTCTTTCTCTTCTTTCTTTCTCTCTCTTCTTCTTTTCTTCTTCTTTCTTTCTCTCCTTCTTCTTCTTCTCTACTTCTCTTCTTCCTTTTTTTTTTTTTTTCTCTTCTTCCTTCTCTTTTCTTCTTTTCCTTCCTTTCCTCTTTCTTCTTCTCTTCTCCTTTTCTTTCTCTTTTTTCTTCCTTCCTTCTCCTCTCTTTCTTCTTTCTTCTTCTTCTCTTTCTCTCCTCTCTTTCTTCTCTCTTCTCTCCTCTCTCTTCTTCTCTTTCTTCTTTCTTTCTTTTCCCTTCTTTTTTCTTCTCTTCTCTTTCTTTTTTCCTTCTCCTTTTCTTTTTTCTCTCTTCTTCTCTCTCCTTCTCCTTCTTTCTCTTCTTTCTTCTTCTCTCTTCTCTCTCTCTCCTCCTTCTCTTTTTTCTTCTTCTTCTTCTCTTCTTTCTTCTCTCTTTTTCTTTCTTCTTCTTCTTCTTTCTTCTTTCTTTCTCTTTCTTCTCTCTCTTCTTCTCTTCTCTTCCTTCTTTCTCTTTCTCTTTTCTCCTCTTCTCTTTCTTCTCTCTTCTCTTCTTTTTCTCTTCTTCTCTTCTCTCTTTTCTTCTTCTTTCTTCTTCTTCTTTCTCTTCTCTCCTCTTTCTTCTCTTCTCTTCTCTCCTCTCTTCTTCTTTTTTTTTCTCTTCTCTCTCTTCTCTTTCTTCTCTTTCTTCTTTCTTTCTTCTTTCTCTTTCTCTCTTCTTTCTCCCTTTTTCTTCTCTCTCTCCTTCTTCATTCTCTTTTTCTTTCTTTTTTCTCTTCTTCTCTTCTTTTCTCTTTTCTTCTCTTTTTTCTTCTTTTCTCTTCTTCTCTTCTTCTTTTCTTCCTTCTCTCTTCTCTTCTTCTCTTTCTTCTCTTTCTTCTCTTTTCTTTCTTCTTTTCTTTTCTTCTCTTCTTCTTCCTCTTTCTTTCTTCTCTTTCTTCTCTTTCTCTTCTCTTCTTCTTCTTTTTCTTCTCTCTCTTCTTCTCTTCTCTTCTCTTTTCCTTTTCTTTCTTCTCCCTCTTTCTTTTCTTTCTCCTTTCTCTTTCTCTTTTCTTTTTCTTTCTTTCTTCTTCCTTTTCTTCTCTTCTCTTTCTCTCTTTCTTCTCCTTCTCTTTCTCTCTCTCTCTTCTCTTCTTTCTTTCTCTTCTTTCTTTTTCTCTTCCTCTTCTTCTCTCTTTTCTTCTTCTTCTTTTTTTTTCTCTCTTCTTCTCTTCTTCTTTCTCTTTTCTTTCTCTTCTCTCTCCTCTTCCTTCTCTCTTCTTCTCTTCTCTTCCCTCTCCTTCTTCTTCTCCTTTCTTTTCTTCTCTTTCTTCTTCTCTTTCCTTTCTTTCTTTTTTTTCTTCTTTTCTCTTTCCTTCTTTTCTTTCTCTTCCTTTCTTTTCTCTTCTTCTCTTCTTTCTTCTCTTCTTCTCTCTCTCTTTTCTTTCTTTTCTCTTCTTCTTTCTTCTTCTTTTTCTTCTTTCCTCTTCTTCTCTTTCTTCTTCTTCTTTTTCTTCTTTCTCCTTCTCTTTATCTTCTTCTTCTCTTCTTTTCTTCTCTCTTCTTCTTCTTTCTTTTCTTCTTTTCTTTCTTCTTTTCTTCTTCTTCTCTCCTTTCTTTCTCTCCTCTTCTTCTTTTCTTTTCTTCTCTTCTTTCTTCTTTCTTCTCTCTTCTCTCTCCTTCTTCTCTTCTTTCTTTTCTCTCTTCTCTTCTTTTCCTTTCTTCTTCTCTTCTTTCTCTCTTTCTCTCTTTCTTCTTCTCTTCTCTCTTCTTTCTTTTTCTTTCTCTCCTTCTTTTTCTTTCCTCTTTTCTTCTTCTCTTCTCTCCTTTCTCTTCTCCTTCTTCTTTGTCTTCTCTTCTTCTTCTTTCTCTCTCTTTCTTTCTTCTCTCTTCTCTTCTTCTCTCCTTCTCTTTCTTCCTCTCTTCCCTTCTTTCCTTCTTTCTTCTCTCTTCTTTTCTCTTTTTTCTCCTTTCTCTTCTCTTCTCTTTTTCTTTCTTCTTTCTCTTCTTTCTTTTCTCTCTTTCTTCTTTCCTTTCTTCTCTCTTCTCTTTTCTCTCTTCTTCTCTTCTCTTTCTTCTTTCTTTCTCTTCTTTCTTTCTTTTCTCTTCTCTTTCTTCTTTCTTTCTTTTTCTTTCTTCTCTCTTCTTCTTCTTTCTTCTCTCTTCTTCCTTTCTCTTCTTCTTTCTCTTCTTCTCTTCTTCTTCTTCTTTTCCTTTTCTTCTTTCTCTTCTTCTATCTCTTCTTTTATTTCTCTTCTCTCTTTCCTCTTCTTCTTTCTTCTCTCTTCTTTTTTTCTTCTTCTTTCTCTTTCTCCTTTCTCTTCTTCTCTCTCTTTCTTTTCTTCTTCTTCTCTTCTTTCTTCTGTCTTCCTTCTTCTTTTCTTTCTTTTCTCTTCTTCTCTCTTTCTTTCTTTCTTCTTCTCTTTCTTTCTTCTTCCTCTTTCTTTCTTTCTCCTTTTCTTTCCTTTCTTCTCTCTCTTTCTTCCTTCTCTTCTTTCTTCTCCTTTCTTCTTCCTTCTCTTCATTCTTTTCTTCTTTCTCTCTGTTCTTCTTTCTCCTTTCCTTCTTCTTTCTCTTCTCTTTTCCTTCTCTTTCTTATTCCTTCTTCCTCTTCTCTTTCTCCTCTTCTTCTTTCTCTTTCTCTCTCTTCTCTTCTTCTCTTCTCTTCTCTTCTTCTTTCTTTCTCTTCTTCTTCTTTTCTCCTTTCTTTCTCCTTCTTTCTCTTTCTCTTTTCTTCTTCTTCTTTCTTCTTCTCTCTTTCTTCTCTTCTTTCCTATTCTTCTTCTTCCTCTCTCTTCTCTTCTCTCTTCTTCTCTTCTTTTTCCTTCTTCTTTCTCTCTCTTTCTTCCTTTTCTCTCTTCTCTCTTCCTTCGGCTGTTTTCCTCTTGTTGACTTTGGTGCTTTGCCATTTTTTAAACTCACGTAGTGTTTAACCCCACAGTGTCCAAATTCGTCCCGATGTCATCTGACTTGCACTTGATTGGGAGAAAGCTTGCTTTTCTCATCCCTCCAAAGTTGTTGCATCGTCGTGTGAAATGTGTGCAAGGGACAGCAGAGACTAGGAGGAATCTTTGGGGCCCAAAGAGGATAAGGCAGCCACAACGTCACTGCTGGTACGCTGCGTTCAATCGGCAGCTCTCTGATTGTACTACGCAGAGCAGGTGGTTCACGTTCTCTCTCACTGCCCGTGGTTTTATGAACCACATTCTCATTTTCATATTATTCCGGGTTTTTTCTGATGAGCACTGTCTGACGTTACATATCTTTTTTTTAATAATATCAATAGCGTGTAGTGATGGCATCCCCTCATGATGATGTGGATTAGGGTTGTAGTCCAATTTCAGAGATCCGAAGGCTTGTGGCCATTGTTTGCATGATCAAAAGTGTAACAGTGTTCCACAACCTACACGACGTTGTTTGGAAAATTGCCAGCAAGATTTTGGCCCTTTTTGTGTCCTTGTAGGCAAGTTGAGTCAAGACATTGTTCATGCCATAGTCAAATCACGTCTCAAACTAACCAAGTACAGTAAACCCTCCGCTATAATCGCAGTTCCATCTATCGCAGTCTTATGACTGTACACATTAGTCTTTACTGTACCTAAGTACCTTTTTAGGTGTCTATATCCTTTTTTTTTTTTTACTGTCAACAATTTACGTTCACTCTTTAAAATTTGAAACCTGTAATTTCTCTTTCCTGTACTTTGTCAACAATAGCATTACTTTTTTTTCTTTTCTACTTATCTATGAACGATGACGTGTCACAAACAAAAAAAAAACGGTGCATCCACATTGAAGGTTCTGCACCAACTTTGCTTACGTTTCCCTCTGTTCATAAGTTCTACTAAAAATCACTACTATTCTAAATCTAAAAACTAAAACTACTAAAGACTAAATAAATCTAAAATTCTACATTTGCGTCACCCCCATTAGTCCCCCATTAGGCTCTCTGTTGAAGGCGTAACGTGTAAAAAAACAGGATCGGGACCAAGGTGTGTTGTCAATATTGGAAACAAATTATTTTTACCCTATTGTGTTTGTGTCTTCTTTTCGAGAGACCGTCTTTGCAGACGTAAAAAAAAGAGATGAATATCTTTCACTGAGCGTCAGCATCAGTGTCCCTCAACATGAAAAGGAATAGGATGATGAAGAGGTTCAACACATCAAAGAGGAGGAGGAGAGTTTCCTTCCACACATGAAAGAGGAAGAGCAAGAGGAACATCATCAAGTTTCCCATCGACTTAGGTGTCCCCTTAGAAGAGGAAGTGAGGTCGAAGGAGTGAGGAGAGACAGGGGGCACCGGAGCCACCAAAAAACGGCAAACAGCTCAAAAGTGACGAGAACCAACTTGTGGGTGTGGAGGATCACAACAGAAACAGAACGTGGTGATGATGATGATGATGTTTGAATGAACAGTTTTTGGAAGGTGATAATGACATGTCACAAACAATCACTGGCCAGTAAAATCTGGAAATGTTCTAAATTGTAGGAATAAACCTTTTTGCTTTTTCGAAAGAGCAATTTCAAATTTTCCAACCAACACAACAAAACATAAATTTCAAAAACAACCCTGAAAAATAACACAACAGTGGAGAGGACAAAAAACCTTTTGTTGCATGCTCACTCAGTTGGTGGTCAAAGATTCTCCCTAAAGGAAACTCTCTACGTAAAATAGACACAGAAAAACAAAAAACAAGAACCCACTGGTGAGAAACCTTTTTTTTTGCAATGCTCAGTTTGTGGTCAACCTTCTCCTCAGAAGGACACTGGAAATAACTTAAAAAATACAACACAAAGAACCGCACAACAGAGACCAAGGAAGAAGCCCTTTTGCAATGCCCAGTTTTGTTGGTCAAAACAAACCTAAAAAACACTTTCACGTCACAAGGAAAGCTTAAAACATTCAGAACAAAAAAAACCAACGCAAAAAGAACAAAACAAACACCAAACACTCCTGGAGAGAAGCCTTTTATTGCAATATAATGCCCAGTTTGTGGTCAACCTGCATGTTAGTGGATATGGGCAAAGGCTATGGGGTGGAACAGTGGAAAAATATGTGCAGTTTCATGCTTTGTTCCTTCCTCTTTTTGCTGCCTTCCTGTAGTAACCCTTGTCGTGCGGTCGTCCTCGCGATAATAGCTCTCTCTTTGAGTTGTCTGATCTATTCCTCGTACATCTTGAAGTATTCTCTTCTACTTCCTACCCTTCCGCCCCCGTGACTACGGTGGGTCTACGCATTGCGCACAAAAAGCTACACCGTACACCCTCGTCGCCGCGCTTCTTTTGGTCTGTTGTCTGTTGCTCCACTTTTTCGCGTCTAGTCTATATTTATTTTCTTGCTGTCTCCTCTGCTCATTT